>NW_015387159.1:211237-214864 GCF_001527695.2 Protobothrops mucrosquamatus
ATCCTGGAAACAGTGAGGGAATGGCCCCCACTGCCTTGGCCCTGGACCAGGCCGGCCGGGAGCCAATATACAATTTTGTGGTGGCCATCTATGCTGAAACGCATTCAGTCTTAGCTCCACAAGGCCGTCTAGAAACAGTGAGGAACCCTGCTGCATCGGCCCCGCCCCCCTGGGTGCATGCTGGGGAAGTATCACCCTTTGTGAGGAATGAAGAAATGGACCATGCCTTGGCGCTTGTCCCGGTCCCACCCCCTTCTGCCAGAGACCCTCAGATCTGTCCCACTCCTGCCCAGGCCCCCACAGGCACCCTTGATGCGAACGATGTAGAGCTGGCCATGCCCACCCAGTAGGCCACATCCACTCCATCCACGCCCACCCAGTAGGCCACACCCACCCTGACCACACCCACTTGCCCCCCCAAGGACAACCACAGTGCTGATGCGGCCCTCAATGAAATTGAGTTTGACACCCCTGGGCTAGTCCCTGCAGTTTTCAGAAGTGGTTTGCCATTGTCTCCTTCCTGAGACCAAGAGAGAATGGCTGGCTTCATGCCTAAATTGGGACTAGAACTAACAGACTTGGTGCCTTAATCACTATACCAAACTGGTTCTCTTATTGCATGCAAGAATCTAATCTCACACAGACCAAAATGCAACACAGACTCACAGCCCAGCCATGAAGCTTCCTTCATCATTTACTTTGATGACCAGAATCACCTACAGATCTGAGTCCCACAGGCATCGCTTAGCTCAGGTTTTGTCTTCTGGGACACAGATAAGCTACCAATAAATAAATGAATAAAAGGGCACCATCCATTCTATTGCTGGCAGGCTGCATGCACAATGAATGAGCTCCTTTAAGATTTTCTCTTATCATTAGACAGTGCAGGTCATTTCACTAATGTATAGTAACTCTTTTTAAAGAAAGCTTGTCTGACTTAATAATTAGGCAGATAAGAGTAGCAGTATGCTTTTCTGGGATCCATGGTGGCTATTTGCCATGAAAACCATATGCAGTGCCAGGCAAAAGAAACATTTAATATTCTGGGGTTACAACTACTCTATGCAGGTTTTTAATGGACCCCTTTCACTTGTATAATATTATTCATTTATCAAGATTTTATTCAGAGGAGGCCTCATTCACCTGCTGATAGAATTAAGTTGGTAGTCAAGAAAAGAAGGCCTTCTCATCTGTGGATCTATGTATCTGAGATTCATCCAACTCAACTGCTATTAATATTTCCTTTAGAGCAGGATTTTAAAATTATCTTTCTGGATCACATGATTGCCTATGTTAATGAAACTAAATGTTTCTTCTCTTTTCTATAGATTGCCCTATGAGAACATGCAAAACAACTGTTCTCAGCTTGATGTTCCTAATGGGGCTGGAATTAAAGGCCACACTAATTAAAGGCCTGGACCTAAGGGACATCATTTTGGGGAAAAGTCTCTTAAAATATGATCCACAAATAATTTAAAAAACAGCTTGATTTTAAGCATGTAATTGCTGTAACATGCTGCATTTTTCTGCAGATACATAAAACATTGGAATTTAAAAAGTAGCATATATTTTATTAAATGTCCCCCAGGCCTGCATAACGTAACAATCAGAGGCCACACACGGCCACCATGGAGATTTGTGCAGCTTGCCAGGTTGTTGTTGTTTTTTTTGAAAGCTTAACAAATCCAGAGCCAACAAACGGCCCTGCAACCTGGAAGGATACACTGCTGTCTAGTTTTTTACAGTCACTTCCAAACCAAATGACAAACTGTCAAATGACTCCAACACCTCCAGATGTCACTAAGACTGCCAGCTTCAGCATTGCCGACAAACCACTAGCTGCCAAACAGATGATTGGCATGTCAGCAATTCTGGCCTGCAATTATTGTTAAGTGTATCAACGTGGTCCTTTTGCCTATATGAGTTGTGCAGGTCTGATCTTACCTGATACTGGCTGATTTTGCTTTCAGATCATTCCAACGTTGGTTCATGTCATCAATACGATGTTGTAACAATGCAGCCTCCTCAGAATTCCCCAAAGCTTTTACCATCTTCTGCCTGTTTCCATCAATGCTCTTGAAGATATCATTGTGAGCATCAATTTCAGCCTGGATATCCTAAGGGGAAAAAAGGCCAGCTAATAAATCCAGAGACAAAATTGATATTAGTCCTATGCTCAGAATAAGGAAATGAACCATTCAAAATCCTCACTGTCTAAATAAAAATGAATATATCAAAATTACTACACTGGAACGATTTTAAAGAATGCATTTTTTTTCCATTGTGATATGCTACAGAAAATAAGTTATGCTGATTGCTATAACTAGGGCTTTCTTCTGAAGCTTTCCTGTACTAAAAATAACATATATGCCAAAATGCCACTATCATTATTGTTATTTATATCAAGGATTACAAAAGTTTCAAGAACCACAACTTTCATACTAGGAAAATCAGTAAAGACAAATCCTAGGTGATTGTAATCCTCCACAAAGCACAGTGAGCTTCTAGAATCTTCCAGTCTCTTTAAAAAAAAGATGAACTCCTCCCCTACTCCTACTTACAAAACAAATAACTTGTTTAAACCAAAGCCAGATATGTGGACTTCAGATCTGCATTCAACATATAATGAGAAAAAAATATATGCTGCTGGCATTCTTCTGTTATTTGGACTAAACAACTGGAAATGGTTGAAAGAATAAATCTGGGGTCTAAAAATACAAAACTGCCACCTTCAGAGATAATTCAGGAATTATATATATAATGCTGTTGAATGCTATGTGAAGTATATCCATATTTATATTCCAGACTTAATAATTATGTGGAACTCCCAAAGTCTTATTTTATTCTACTTTGCTTTTGTATGTGTTAGAAAATCAGGAAGGGAAATCATTGTTTGTTCTTTTATCTTTCGTCTCAAGCAATCCATTAGAGCATCTATAGAAGCTAATCATACTTTCCTCTACTTTCCATTTTAAGACTACAACTTCTGAACCCATAGCTTTTCCCCTACAATCCTACATGCGGAAGAGCTTGAAAGTTTGAACATGATCCTATGATTTGAGTTGACTTAAATGAAGACATGGCCTTTACATGCGTTCCAGAAATCTAGGCAGGGAGAGACAGCTTTCAAGTTATAACCCTGATCCAGTATAGTATTCAAAATTAAGTAGCACAATTTAATTTTTTCCCCTCTGTTTTGGTTTACAGTACTATATTGTCTATACTTGCTCATATTTATATAAAACTGTGTTGCAAACAAACCTAACAATTGTCTTTGAAGCTTTATTGTTAGATCCATGGAACGTTTATTCATTTACCAATTATATCCTGAAAAGTTCAGGCAGCTCACATAGAGTTTTGCATTATTCATATCATCGCAATAACAACACTATAAGGATTGGGATGAAGTGATTGACTAGCCCAAAGTCACTCAGCAAGCTTCTGGCTAAGGATAAATTTAAACTTTCTCCAGTTCTAGTCTAGCATTCTAACTACAGTAGTCATGTCTATGCAGATTCAAGATCAGAAATGTATTTAATCTTCCGACGTATTGCATTTTCAAAAATAGGTCAGGATAATTCTAATTTAATTTCAGGTATAACACTGAATCAAATCAATATCCGAATA
>NW_015387159.1:215239-223520 GCF_001527695.2 Protobothrops mucrosquamatus
TATTTAATAATTCCGTCCTTAATATTAAAAAAAATACAATTCAAGTCCTGCAGACATTTGAGAGCTGTTTTTACGGCTTTGAAATGATATGAAGTTCTCATCTCTAGAATGAGGAACTTCTGACTTTCAAAATAGTGTTTAACTATGGTTCCTAAAAATCTATGCCAGCATAACCAGTGATAAAAGAATGCTGGTAGTTGTAGATCAGGAACCTCTGGAAGAATATATTGTCCCTGCTCCAAAGAACAGAATTGCTCCTGAAACTACACGCTATCAAAGAAGTTGGACTCCAAGGAGTAGGGAAAGAGAAAGCTTTCATTTTTCATAGAAGAAACAAACAACACTGTAAGAAATATCCCATCATTATTATTGGGGAAGTCTTTCAATATTTAGAAAACAATGTTTAAAGAGAAACATACAAATATGGAGAAAAACCATACAGTTCCTGTATATCTCCAAGGGATTATTCAGCAACGTTTACTAGAGAAATCCTTATAGTATTACAAACATGGTCTTTTTTCTTGAGAGAAATCAATCTGACAGGCCTGACTTCCCTAAAGACCCGATTCTTCCCTATTTCTACTCAGCATGTCTAGCTTTCCCACATGAGCTTTTACAAAGGAACCCCAGAGAGCAGCACTGCATCAAAAAATTATTATTACTATTATTATACACCTAATAGGCATTTAAAAATTCAGTGACTGTTCCTATTCATTTGGGATATTATGAAATGCATCATTATCCTCCATGAGGAAAACAAAATAAATGAAATATGAGATAATCTGATGCTTCATCAAAATTATGGACTGAAATAAAATTTGGATTATTAATTTTTTAGAACAATTTTAGTCACCCAGAAAGACAACTGGTGGTGGCATGATCAGGAAAATAATTCTGGACTCAGTTGAACAACCCAAGATATTTCTGCTCTAGAAAAGTAACCTTTGTAATTGGAAGGGAATAAGTTAATTTCTATATTAAAATATCCTACGGATCATGTATGGAATACTGCATATAGTTCTGATTACCACATCTGAAAAAGGATTTTGTAGAGTTAACAAAAACCCCTAAAATGATAGGTTAGACCGGAATAGTTTCCTTGGCTTATAGGAAAAATAATTGCATCTTTTAAAAAATGAAAACAGGTAAGGGAAGATACAAAAAAAGTACATAAAATCATGCATGGTATGCAATGTGTCACTAGAGAAAAGTTCTTATTTCATACAATATTAAAATTCAGGATAATCAAATAAATCTAAGTGGGAAGAGACCGAAGAGCAATAAAAGGAAGTATCTCTTTACACAATGCATACATAGTTCATCTGTGGAATTTGCTGCCATTAGATGTGATGATAGACATCAATTTATATGGTTCTGAAAGAGGACATATCATATCCATAGAGATAATGTGACATTTCAGAATTTTTGACAAATATTCAGAACAGTTTGAAGTGACTCATGTATTGGTCATATAAATGCAGCTGTAAAAATATTATTTCTTCATATCCCTTGAAAAATGAGGCAGAAACAGGTACACTTAATACAGCTCAAATATTTCACATTGAAAGAGAAATAATATGCATTTTTGCTTCTCATCCCCAGATAGGTAGGAAAGCAGTAATATTACATAACTATTTTTGTTTTATTTTTCCAATGTCTAGTTATCTATGAGACATTCTGTTTATATGAGTATATGCTCTACAGCATGGATTACAAAACTTTTTTAAAAAATCCTACCATAACAGTGATTTTATACAGCTATTTCTATTTACACTGCGGCCATCTCTTTCATAATGCCTAATGGCAAAATCAAATAAAACAATTTCAGAAAACAACCGGTCTTTTATTCTCAGTAGTAGGACAGGAAAAAGCTCCAAGTCTCAGTGGGACCATAATTTATAAATGCATTATATGGTGTTCACTCCACAAGACTTTTTTCAAAAACAAAAACGAGGAGAAACTTAGAAATCATTTTAGAACATACATAGGTAGAAAGGCTGTAATTTGGAAGAACCATTTTTATTTACAAAGTATGATTGTTTTATTGGAGTGCAATTTTAAAAAATCTGCATAAAACAAAGCCACTCTATAGATTATAACAGATTATATATAGTTTAAGTCACATAGAATTTTTGAAACTCTGGAGGCAGAAGATGGTAGGGGAATAGGACAGAATCTAACCAACTCTGATACTCCTCAAACAATAAGTAAATTTGGTATTTTATTTTTTTCAATTAAAATAACTACTGTATTGAAAAGTTGCAATTAGATCACATTTTTCTGTGTTGTTTTATTTTGTATCTAAGACACCATACATACAATGTACCCAAGAAGCATAAAAATTCCTTTAAAAAACCCAAATCATGAAACATAGTATAGTTACAAAATAAAACAATGCCAACCATTGTTATCAGGCAAAAATTTCACTCCATTCCATTAGATTCAGACATATAAAGAATTAAAGGAAAACCTGACTTTTCAATGATGGTAAATGTGCAGTTATCTGGTTTTGGATTGGGAGGGGGGAGCTTTTAAAAGGACCAGCACCATTTTGGTGTTTTGTCTTTTCTGCTATCAAAACTGTCCTGCATATAAAACTGGGTCGAAGATCAAGGAATTACACAGCAAGCTACTGAATGTTAGAAACAATACACAATGTATTTTCTTTAATGCATTGTGATCAGAGTTGCATGATTTTGTGTTTTGTGTGCATCCCTTCAGGAGATTCTGGGCTGAAGAAATGACTTCAAAAGTAATTATTCATTTTGTCCTCTTTTCTTCTTTTGTGTCTTTTTATTTCCTTCTATTCTTTAACCTTGATATACATAATAAAAAGTTGAAATTTAATAAATAAATAAATAAACAAACAAACAAACAAACAGAATACTCATTCTGAGAAAGGAGGGCAGCCTTTTATTCATAACTTCCAATTCAATCAAGTTTTGAAGGAAGGGGAACTGCCACTTGTCTTTTCCTCATAAGCTGATGGCACAAAGGGGGTTCCTTTAGAGCAGTGTTTCTCAACCTTGACAATTTTAAGGCATGTGGACTTCAACTCCCAGAATTCTGGGAGTTGAAGTCCATATGCCTTAAAATTGTCAAGGTTGAGAAACATTGCTTTAGAGTAAACTGGCCAGTGGCTGCATTGGTTCAAAGTTGGTGCTTCTGATGGGGATAGGTGTTAAGACAGGGGTCTTCAAACTTGGCCCTTTTATGACTTGTGGACTTCAACTCCCAGAATTCCTCAGCCAGTGTGCCTGGCTGAGGAATTCTGGGAGTTGAAGTCCACAAGTCATAAAAGGGCCAAGTTTGAATACCCTTATGTTAAGACCTCTTCATGGCAGCCAGTAGGGCCCAATCTACTACTACATCCTATGGATACAGGCACACAAGCCATTTAAGTGTTCAAACTAGGCCAGAGAGTCAAGCAATCTACATATTGCTATGGACAATGTCCTACATAGCCTCAAATCAAAGTAAATTGTGATAATATTCTAACTCCCAAAAGGTATTTTCTCTCTTTCTCTCTCTCCAGGTAGTCTTTGACTTATAACTGTTTAACAATGGCTGAAATTTACAATGGACTTGAAAAAAATGGTTTGCAGCCTGTTCTTGCTTATTACCATTGTACTATCCCTGAAGCCATATGGCTGAAATTTGGGTGCTTGGCAACCAGTTTTGACTTATGACCAGCTGCAGCATCCTGCAGTTATATGATTGTAATTTGCAACCTTCCCAGTTGGTTTCTGATGAAAATTGGGGAAACTAGATTCACTTAATTACCATGTGATTTGCTTAATAGCCATGATTAAAATGGTTGCATCATTAGATATGGTCAGCTGATGACTTGCTTTACAACTGCACTAACATATGATGGGATTTCTGGTCTCAACTGTGGTTATAAGTTGAGGATTCCCCTCCCTCTCTCAAATCCTTAAAATATCTTAGAATTAAACCAGGTTCATTAGCAATTTGATTTTAACTAGAAAACATATAGGGAATCAATGCAAATTATGCCTGTAATATCCAATTACCCAGTTATGCTCTAACCTTATATAAAGCCACATGCATAGAATCCAAAGACATATCAGAGCATTAAAATACCAGCAAGCCAAGAAGTTGCTAGAGTTCATTATTTTCCTGTCAGGATGGTGAAGCTACGTCTGAAGTCTCTATAGTTATGTCCGAAAATATAAACAGCACCCAGGCAGGAACAGAAGGACTATAGACTGAATTGCATCAGTAACCAGATGTAAGTCTTTTATCATCTGAGACAGCAAACAACATTTCATGATACATGTCTCTCCCCAGTTAGTCTTTTATGTTCCCTGGGCTATGCTACATTTTCATTTTGGCCTAGATGTTAACACTTCACTGCTTCTTTTGAGTTCTACACTGGTACTTTACTTCACTGGTGTAAAGAATATGCAGACCGTGGACGCAACTATGTTGACATTTTCTATAGAATTCCTGCTCTGTCTTGGAAAATTAAATGCAATTCTGTTCCTTTCTGTCAATTCTTCAGATTATTTCTTCCAAGTATTTTAAATTGTTGGGGTCCCCAATCCAAATTTAAGACTATCTCCGATTCATTTTGTCAGGAGATGTAGCAGTTAAATTTTCCAGTTGATCTCAGCCACAGATAGTGCGTACAATCCCAATTCTAAGGAAGTAACTTGAAAAGAATCCTTCTGAAGTACCATCAGAGTAAGCAGAAATAGAATTCCAATTATTGTCTGAAAATTGTCAGAACAGATTCCTATTGGCTAAAGTAATATCAAAGCAAATCTTTGAACAGAGAAACTACCCAAATAATTGCATTTTCTTTTATTTCCTTCTACATTTTGTCTTCTATAATGTGAGCTTTATACAATTTTCTGCAGCTATTGTAAATAAATGCACAAATTTGCCATTATTATCATAGAGTCAAACACAGTCAAAAAAACTTTCAAAAAGAAATTTTTGAAATCTTAAGTGTACCACACACATACTCATGAGATAGCTGAAGCTACAATACACTGATTAGAGGGTAATAGCAAGCTGAGAGAAAGGGGAAAAGAAAACTTCAAGTTGAACATTTATATAATAAAGGATGAATATGAAAGGCTTGCAGTCTGCCCAACTTTATTTTTATTTATTCATATACTTGCTTTAAACACTAACTTTCTCTCTAGTGTGTACCAAAAACAACCCCATAATATAAAGTTGGACATAAAAGTCAACGCTAATTTACTAATTCATTAATTTTAATACTTATTAAAAGGATGGTATAAGACAGTGGTGGCGAACCTATGGCACGGGTGCCAGAGGCGGCACTCAGAGCCTTCTCTGTGGGCACGCGCGCCGTCGCCCCAGTCCTAGGCCTTCAGCTGGGTTTTATAAAACCTTTTTGCTTTAGGCCTCCGCCGCCGTGTGCAAAAAAAAAAAAAAGGTTCAGTCAATTTCAACTTCTCGCAGGAAAAAAAAGATCTTGCAAAGTTGGAATTGATTGATTGAACTTTTTAGTCCCATCCAGTCTGCCATTACCACCACAGCCACGCCCACCCAATTGGCAACACCCAGCCAATTGGCAACACTCAGCCAATGGGCCACACCCACCCGGCACTCGACGATGCATAAGTGGGTTTTGGGTTGCAGCTTGGGCACTCAGTCTCTAAAAGGTTCGCCATCACTGGTATAAGACATGGTTTTTACAGATTTTCTAGAGGAAAATAAAATGCACATGAAATTCCAAAAGGAAATAATCTAGGAGCAATGTAAAAGAAAACCCTCTCCGTGGTAATCAATCTTTTTCTTGCTTTTAGCTTCCAAGTAAACCAATGGGCTAATTTGGCTTTTCTGGAAAGAAGTTTATTAAGAACCATAAAGTCAACCACTCTTCACTGTTTTTGATTAGACTGTTTTAACCATTTCTCTATCTCTACCAAGCTTATATCAGCTATCAGTTTAAAACTAATAATGGAATTATCTATTTTTGACAACAGAGCCATACAGGACTCTTCCTCTTTTAGAACACCATCTTACCTGAACAGAATACTGAATTCAGTCTATGCCCAGCTATATGTATAGAGCCAGATACTATTTGAGACCTTCATAATCTTCATAAAGGATGTGAAATATACTAAGCCATTCCTGATTAGACTACCTCACTGTGGGCAATGAAATGCCCCAAGGCAAGAATTTAGGATAATCCAATGTCATGTTTGAGATCATTCTGTCAAGCTCAGGAAGTTAAATATAAAGCCCAAAGGTGTTTTTTCTAAAAGGCAACTGGAGTTTCCTGGTTTTTTCCTTTGAAAACATTTCACTTCTCATCCAAAAAGCTTCTTCAGTTCTAGTTCTTCAGAACTAGAATTCAGTTCGGTTCTTCATGACTGAACAAGCTTCTTGGATGAGAAGCAAAATGTTTTCAAAGGAAAAAAAACCCAAGTAAGTAAAGTTGCCTTTTGAAAAAAAGCACCTTTGGGACAACATGGATGATTGAAAATCTCCATAGACATTTAAATATAAAGCAGCATAACCGATAATACACTAATAGCATTCTTCACTATCCTAACATATTAGCATATGCTTACATTTCTGGATGGAATATCTGATCAAAAAAGATGAAACTCCTATAGTGGTTGATTAATTATGTGCCATCAAGTTATTTTTGACTCCTAGCAATCACACAGATTTTCTCCATGATTTTCTCCCTATCCCTAACTTGTTCTTTCAAGTCTCCCCACAGTGCCCTGCTGTAAATGAGTCTATCCAGTCTTCTTCTTTTTTCTTCCACCTTTCCCAGCATTAGAGAGCAGGGCCTCTGTATAATGTGCCTGAAGTAGGACAATTTTAGATTGATTTGTCCAAAATGGTGTAGGGTTTCCTGCCTGAGCAGGGGGTTGGACTCGATGACCTCCAAGGTCCCTTCCAACTTTATTATTATTATTATTACTATTATTGTTGTTGTTGTTGTTGTTGTTGTTATCTGTGCCTTGAATGAAAACTCTGGGATTTATTAATGCTTGTCATCCAGAATTGGATAGCAGATGTCTTACCAGCAAATGATTTCATATTAAAGACCAAGAATTTAAGGTTGGAGGAACCATTAGTGGTTGTTGCCTGAAAGGGAGAAAACCAGCCATTGCTCTGTCCTCCCTTTCCTATAAGAAAAGCATACCAGATCTTTCCCATCCATTATTTCTTCAGTGTTCACTCTGGCCTATTTTTCATTCTACAATGTCCCCCTTTTTTTATGATGTATCTTTTAAAAATAGGCTACAATCAATCACTGTCCAAAATTCTGCCACAGTCTCCTGCTACCTAAATTAAAAGTGGGGTAGGTACCCCTAGATGACGGGACCCACCAGAGAGAATATTTAAGAGAAAAAGAGACATTTGTTGGAATATGTGGATTACGAATTATAGAAATCAATTGTTAACAATCTTTCCTTACAAATGTAAACTAAGCAAACACACTGTTAACTGACTATTATGTGACTTATGTTTTAAAAACCAATAAAATTTATAAATTAAAAAAAATTTAAAAGTGGGGTAGGTACTCCTAGTCCCAGGCTTCTCAAATTTGTAACCCCTTTTCCATTTGGTCCTTCAGGAGTCACCCAACATTAGAATTCCTTTTAAGTCCAAGGAAACTAATATAACACAAGGCATATGACCTCTATGAAAAGACATGGGTCGAAAGTCCAATCCTGCAGGGAAGCTGTTTTTACAAGTGGGCAAAGTAGAAGAATAGGAAACTAAATAGCATAGAGAACTTTCTCTATTACTATTCATCTGTCTGATACTGTTCCCAGAGTGGTACCAGTAGGACAAATATAAATATATCAGAATGACTTATTTATGGAAATGGACTCAATCTAATTTTGTATTTTTAAAAGATCGTTACTAGTATGTATATTAGTTAAATGACTGGAAGAAAATGAATACTGAGAGCTGCACAATTGCATAAACTCCACTTTACTTGTATACTCATTTAATCAATGCCCCAGTACATAAAACATATGCCAAAGGGGACATAATTTTGCAATTAAGAGAAAACATGAAATAAAAACTGCAGGAAATGGTGCATACCCCAATTCAAAATTTTAATTAAATCCAAACAGCTACGGAGCAGAATACCTTTAAAATGATAAAGAGAATGCAACTAAACAAATTCAGTTACCGAAATTTAACAAGATACCTTTAACGGACAGATAAGCTCACATAGAAAGCAGATAAAAACTAAGACAATAAAATAGCCAATCATTTCTTGGATAACTTTGTATAAGGGGCACTG
>NW_015387159.1:224442-246421 GCF_001527695.2 Protobothrops mucrosquamatus
CGTACTGATGGAACTCCACCCCAAAGCCCCGAATGATCTCTCCCAGCGGCTTCACATAAATATTGAACAGTAGGGGAGAGAGGACCGACCCCTGAGGCACCCCACAAGTTAGGGGCCTAGGAGTCGACCTCTGTCCCCCTGCCAATACAGACTGCGTACGGTCGGTGAGGAAGGAGGAGAACCACTGCATAACAGTGCTTCCCACTCCTAACTCACCGAGACGCCGCAGCATGATACCGTGGTCCACGGTATCAAAAGCCGCTGAGAGGTCCAAAAGAACAAGGACAGAGGAATAACCCCTGTCCCGGGCCCTCCAGAGATCATTAACCAACGTGACCAATGCCGTTTCCATGCTGTGTCCCGGCCTGAAGCCTGACTGGTATGGCCTTATGTTTCTACATGGGTAGCTCTGTAAACCTCTCTGGAAATAAGTTCAGTAGTAACACATTTATTTCCATGTAACTTTTTTTGTGAATCACAAGCTATGATAATATGGAGATTTTTTCAGATTTTTTTTTAATCTCACCTTTATCATTTTTAATAACCAACTTGAGGTGAACATATCTAATAATCCTTCCTCTCCCCATTTTTCCCATAATAACCTGTGAGGTGAGTTGAGCTGAGAGGAAGATATTACATGTACCCACTGAAATACATAATACACATATACGCACATATGTATAAGAGAGAAATAAATAAATATACAGCTGGTGAAAATTACAAATAAATTATTACCTTTAACAAAAAATGGGGATTGAGTGTGAGACAATCTTAGAGTAATCTGCTGAAATAACACATCCCTGTGTGATAAGATATAAAGTTTAATCCACAAGAAAAATATTAAATCCATCATGAATGGTAGTTCAACTGTTTTGTGATGAAATCTGCCTTTATAATTCCTGTGCTGTAACTCCTGGTAAATTAAGAACATCTATCAAGCAAGAAAGAATGAAATTCTAAAAACAAAAAAAGAGAAGCATCCAAATTGTGTATAGTTTAGTGAATCTGAGGAGCTAGATTTTTTTAAGGGTTCCAGTCTCATAAAAGTATAACAAAAAGTTACCTTTCCTAAAGATAGCTATATTTATCTAACACAACTGGATCTAGGAAGTTGTAAGGGTCTCATTGTGAGGGAGGGAGTGACTCCAGCCCCTTTAAATAGGCAGTGATCAGGATGTCCCTAAAGAAAGCAAAGGTGTACCCAGAGTATGAAAAAAAGCTAAAGATCAATAGTCAATACCTCATCTCTATAAGGGAAAGAGCCTTTTCTGTGATGGTAATCCATTTATAGAATGCCTCAGAGAGGTTTGATTGGCACCTACATTAGCATTTTACCTCCAGTTGAAGATCTTTTTATTTTTCCTATTTTTATCCTATTTTAATTGAATGTAATTAGTATTGTTTTGGAAATAAATATAATAATATTTAAGTTGCCTCATGACAACTATTTTCTTAAGTTTATAATGCCTAAGATCATCCATTCTGAACAACATATATCACATTTCATATAGGTAATGAAGACTATTTACCATACATGTAAAACACTACTATGAAGAGCTAACATATTTTAATCGCACGTTTGAATATAGATGTGTGTGTTTGAAGCGTTCAGAAATTCTTTACCTCTGTTCAAGTCAAACCATCAAACAATACTTTCAGGTCATATTTCTGATATGCTGGCAGCATCTTAGTCATTATCTTTGATTGATCCAGCATCAAAGACTGAAAAAAACAATCCCTCTCCTCTCAAGCTAAGGAGATAATTCTTCAAGAGCAGCTTCAATAACATTTTTACACCTATACGTTTTTTTAAATGAAATGGAATATTTCATGAAAATTTTAAACTACCTGATGTGGTTTATATTCAAACTTTTGCCGTGGTAGAAGCTTAACTGATTGTGGATGCCCTTATCATAACTGATAAACAAGGCTGTCCAAATCCAGATCAATATCTAAACTGATGAAACAGTCTCCTTTAAGCATGTTCTCTCATTGCCTGTAGTTCATGCTATTCCTTGAGGCAATGAAGGACGGGTAAATCAAATATGTATGGAACCAGTTCAGGGCAGCAGCCGTAATTGCCTCTATAATTTATGATGGATGCTCCTTCACAAAATGTTACCGCTTTTATCAAAATAAATGACATAAGAGTGAAATGTATGGCTTGACATGAAGTTAATGTAGAACTAATAACATAGAGGCTGTTATTAGACATAAGTAAGAGGATAAGAATTCTGGTCTCTATACACAGCTCAGTGATATATAGGAATACTTCAATATATATCCTATGCCCGCTGATTCTAATGTAGAGATCCAAATCAATTTCAAGCTCTTCAGTAAAAGCTGATAGAAATGAGATTCTGAAACTGCATTTTAAAAAGGGAGGAGGAAGGACAGATTGCCTCGGTCTTCCTGAAAATGTCTAGGTCTCTAGCAGTCATCAATTTGATTGTCCCTAACAATCAATGCAATGAAGCAGAAATGCAGAAAATGTTTTAAATAATCTGATCTCAAACTGCTGAGAACTTCAAGATAAAAACCATCACTTTTGATTGGCCATAAGAGCGCACTGGGATCCTGTTCAGTTCATACAATCAAAAATATATGAGGGGAAGTGAATCAGGACTATAATGATGGGAAAGTTAAAGGCTGTTCTCAGTCCAGATTGGGGGGGGGGGGGAGACGGAAAGTGAGTGGCTATCTTTGTATCTAAAATAACAGTTCAGCTTTCAGCTATAGCTCCTCCCACAAAGTAATCTATCCTGTCACTGATATCAGAAACCAAGAAATATTCCCATCTGCATATCTGCATAACCCTAACTCTTTTAGCCAATTTGGTATAGTGGTTTAAGACATCAGGCTAGAATTCAGAAGACTGTGAGTTCTAATCCTGCCTTAACCATGAAAGCCAGCTGGGTGACTTTGGGCTAGTCACTCTCTCTCAGTCCGACTCACCTAACAATGTTGTTATTGCAGGGAAAATAGTAGAAGGAAGCTGTTTTGGATACATTCACCACCTTGAGTTATTTGTAAAAATAATAAAGGCAGGATACAAATAACTAAATAAATAATATCTAACATTGGTCATATCCTTCTATCCAAATTTTCTGCACAAAACATAGAGGAAAAGTTTCAGATTGTTAGTCCGCATCCAACCTATTACACTCAGGTAACCAAGAACTAAACAATCAATTATCCTGAAACCTGCATAGAATTCTAAGAGATTTAGACAACAGTGCAGTCTCTGCTCTATTTCTCAATGTAAACCATCCAGCAGATTTACTAAAAAAGTTTTCTGTGACAAAGTTAGGTGAAAAACTGGAGGAGAAAAGCCTGTGGTAGCACACAAAAAAAATCAGAAGATTGCAGTTCACAAAAGCTTATGCTAACTTTAAATAAAAAATTGTTAGTTGGAAAAGGTACTACTAGACACTGTTTTCTTTGAGAAACTGAAATAGATTTGAATGATCAGGAATCATTGGACAATTAAAAACAATTATATTTTCCCATATTTTATTCGAGAATGGTACATATTATATTGGACAACAGTTATTCAACAGCAAAAGATCTTAACAAAAAATGTGACCTTTGGTGAATATGTTTGTGCACCTATAGGTTTTACATGATAGAACTTGTCATCAGTATTAAAATCTCCTTCAAAGCCACTTAAAGAGTTACAGGAGTTCTGAATATTAAGACATGAACTGGAACACTTGACTAGGAAAACACAGGTCAAAGTTTAAATGGCAAGACAAACTCAATCCTAAAGCCATTCTGTTTTATTTTGTGAATATTATGATTAGTGGCTGCAAGTATTATCTATTCCTGAGTGTCAAATGATGATATCCAAATCAGAGCAAATAACAGCTATTTCTCAAACTATAACGCAAATTAGCTGCTATAAGTACATGAAGGACTTATTTTTCAACTCTCTTCTCCTCTTTCTTCATTGCAAAAAGGCTTCTCACCTCCTGAAAGAGTTATAATTGTCATTTTGTAGATACAATGTTGATGGCAGAACATCATGAAAACCTCCCATTAAAAGTTGCCAAGACTCTTATCTTCTAAACATTTACTGCAAACAAAGTAGGGCAACAAGTTTTAAAAGTGAAAAGGCTAGCTTTATGTGAATAGCAGCACTGACGTAAAACTCAGAGTAAATGTTGTTGATACTATCCTTGTTGCCATTAGAGTTAGATGCAATGAGAACTGGGAGCATTAGCACCCAGAGGCTGAAAACTGCAGATAGCAAATCACTGAAGGAGAGACAGAGATAAGAGATTAGACAAAAGTTTCTTTCTATAATCATTATGAAATGGTCGGAAAGCTGACACATTGAAACTGCAATGCTTGCTCTCCCTTCACTATCTAATCTAAGATTTTAAAATTAACAGCTGCAAATATACCAGTTATTGCTAATAATGAATTGAGTCTCAAAGGCTGTGAAATAGAATTTGGTAGGCAGGATGGAATAAGATAAATAAAAACAAACCCTAACTTTAAACTCCTTATTAGTCTAGCGTACTGCTTCTGCCAGAAGTGTGTTTATTCCCTGTAGACACCTTGAAAGACAATTTTGTTTTAAGCATTTTCCATTAGTGAGCTGGCTAAATTTATAAAGAGATTAAACTATTTAAATGTTGTATCTTTGATGCCCAAACAATCCCACTCCATAATCTTCATTCTTTACCTCATTCTTATCTCAGATTTCACCAACACCTTTTACAAGAATACTTTACTTACCACAGAAGAAAACTACTATCAGCACAAGACTGCGAAAGATTACCCGACAGGCATTCAGATACAGTACTTTAAAAACCAAATGCATGCATAGCTCATAAAACTATTTATAAATTAGTGATAACTTAGTATAACATTAAAATCTCATGGTATTCAGGAAAGAACATTTATCTTGCTCCTGATAATGTATCCTGCTCCTTATAACATTTATGGTTTTCATAGAAAAAGTAGGTCAGGTTTTAGCGTTATACTTTTCAGAGGATACAGTAAATACGTTTCTGGTATCTAGGAAAAAGGATGCAAAATAACATCAGATCAAAATAGGCACATTTTCTTAATTCCGTTCATATTTGGTTGTTTGGTAGGAGAATACCTGAAGTGAGAAAAGAGATGGAAAGAGGAGAAAACAATGTTCTCATCTGGTGAAGCCAGGACATTCCTTATGAATATATTTCCTTCTCCCCCTCAAATTGCCACAATTAGTGTCAGCAAAAAAAAGTTATGAAGTGCAGTGCTTTCTGCTGTGGGCAAGCATGAAATGACATCACTCCCTGAAAAGATCTCTTATGCTCATAGCTGGGCACTTCTGTTAGTTATTAAGAAACTTAGAAGGAGGAGTTTTGATGAATTATATACTACACCAGCGCTGCCAGCAGTGTGGGAGAGGGGGAGAAGGGGGGGGAGTGCCATTGCAAACACTTAAAGGTTCATATCTTGGAATCTCCAAGAAATAAAAAAAATAGAACCATGTTCTTCTTTCTAAAGAAAAAAAAATAAGTACTTAAAATTTGCTTTTTTTCATACCTTTTCAAATCTTGTCAGCACTTCCCGTAAGCTGAAGTTCAGGCCAATCATTCTTCACTGTCCCTTTTGTGCCTACATCTTCCTAATAAAGGTTTCCAAATCAACAGTCTGTTGCTTTCAAATGTATGTTTACATTTTTTTTTCCCAACTCTGTTTCTTAAAAGCTGCTTGGAAAATCCTGATCATGCATCTCTCTCACACTGCACTCTTTCAATGGCACACAATAAAGGCCACAACCCTTCAGTCACTGACACATTGTGCCCCAAAATTTTCAGGCTGGACAAGTCAGAGTCAGCAGACTTAATTTTGCTTGGTCTGTTAACCAGGTTGCATGATGCTGGCACATGATCCCTATCTTAGTAGATTGCCAAGGACCACTTGCTAATAACCAGCAGACCCACAAGTTTCTCTCTCCTGAATCCTGAGCTCAATGTTGTGTCTCAATTACACATTTGCAAAGGAGATCTCTCCTTGTGGGCAACATAAGAAATAAGAAAAATATACATATTGTACCAGTGTTTCTCCATTTACAAGTGATTTACACTGATAAAATACATATAAAAAGAATACCATGAGCCACTAACCAACTTGTAACAAAGTTTAAAGTGGGAAGAATTTCACTTCAGTTTCGGTATCTCTGTATGTTGAATAAGAAGCATCCTCAATTTATTCTCTCCCTCACACACACAATCACATTCACACAGAGTAACCAGCAGTCTTGGGTTGCTATGGAAATAACCAAGCCAGTTTCACTCCATTTCCTTCTGCTCAAGAAGCCTAAGGGATGCTGCTTTGCTATTTTCCACTGAAACAACAACAACAACAACAAAAGACATCTCCACTTCATTTTGTTTCAATAACACCCCTGAGCAAAAGCACAGACTAGCCTCTCTAACCTTCACAGGGGGAATCTTGTCCTTCAGATCCCCCTTTGAGAACTGACAACTCTGCACAGTTGTCCAGCTTTTCCCCACCCTTACTGCCCTCTGAAGATCAGCCCACTCCCTCTTCCTGGAGCCCTCCCTCCCTCGCTGAAAAGAGAGTTAAAAAAAAAAAGTTTTGGTACCTATAGAGGAATGGAAAATCCTGGACCATCCACATGCCTGCTATTTTTACAACTTCTCTCCTGCTCTGCTTCCAAAAGAAACCCAGATATTCAGACTCATTAAATATGACTTGGAAAAGAAAAGAGCCCAGACTAAATCAAAACAAAAAGGCCACTCGAAAACCCAGATAAAGAAACAGGAAAACCTTGCAACGAAGCCTGCTGCCGTTCAACTACCATGATTTCAGTCATAACACACACATGCAGATGGTTCTCATGTGGGGCCTTTTGCTCTCATTTCGCAGGAAATTTGACACCTAGAGCCAGCTACTAGGCGATCATTTCCGATTTAGTTAAAAAAGACATTCCATTTGAAAAAAAAAAAAGAGGAAGAGCACACATTGCAGTCATCACCCATGTTTTCTTTTACATCTATAAGACCCTATAGAGGGCTTTAAAATGCTTCATTTTGAAAGGAGAATGGCCCAAAACCAGTCAGCATGATGAGTCTTATTCTTACTTACATAGCAGTTCTACCAAAGTTTGTGGTTTCAAAGCTTCCTGGAACAGCTCATAGCATTTGTCAGAGGAAGATAAAAGTGCTAAAAGTGATACAGGGAAGTCTTCAACGTACGACCACAATGGAGTTCAAAAATCCCGTTGCTAAGCAAGACAGTTGTTAAGTTAGGTGATTACATAACCCTGGTCACTGCAACTGTCATAAATACGTGCCAGTTGCCAAGCCTACAAATTTTGACCAAATGACCATGGGAATGTTGCAATGGCTATAGGTGTGAAAAATGGTCAGAAGTCGTTTTTTCCAGTGCTATTGTAACTTAGAACAGTCACTAAACGCATGGTTGTAAGTCAAGGACTGCCTGTATTCAAGGGGAAGAGGCAATAAAGTCCTTAGCAGAATGTATTTGCTTAGGACAGAAAAGGAGGTGTTACGGGAACACCCTGTTGTTAAGTGAATCAGTGTATTCCAATGGGTGTTTTTGGGCCAGAAACCAGCTGAATAGGATGGATCCTGGCAAAAGTCGTACATCATCAATGACTGCAGAACGCTGCAATTGGTCATAAAGGTGAGCTGATGGCCAAGCAGCCAAAATACAGTCATGTGACTTCCAGATGTGTCCGCAGTCATCAGAACTACGGAACCGATGGTAACTAGCTTTTGGAAAGGGTCTATTGTAATTTCCAACAGTTGCTAGGTGACCGGTCATTAAGCAAGGACTATTTGTAGTTTACTTGAAACTGTTTCAACTCTTAGTGCATATCTAAAGCTAGACTATTAGTATGAAATATGTCTTTATTAAACAATAGGAACATGCAATAAGTGCTTTTATCCATTTGTGCAAGAGTAGGGAGTTTGGCATTTTCACCCCTACATGAGCATGAACCATATGAAAAGCCTATTTTGGAGACACAAGAGAGACTAGGTAAATTCATCCACAACCCAGGTAGCTTTACCAGCACTGTGCCATTGCACAATTACAATTACTTATTTTGGCCACATCATGCAATCAAACTCACTGGTAAAAAGCAGTTATGTCCAGAATGTTCAGTGGTGTAAGGAAACAAGGCTGCCAAAAAAACATGGTAGCTAGATACAATTAAAGCCAACATCAGCCAGAGCATTAAACAACTGAACAACTGAAATAAGCCATACAAGAGTGGAAAATGTGAAGAGAGGTGGTCCATAGAACTGCCAAGAATCGGACAGAGTTGAACAGCATCATTCATGTGGTGCACTACACTAAACCCTTCTCTACACTAAACAAAGAGTAAAAACAAGACAAAACAGGGTAATTCAGAAAACTAAGATAGGCCCTGTGTCAGAGTCAGTTATTACTGAGAGCCATTATCTATTCCCTTAGACCACATGTTCCTCATACCACCTTGTGTAGCGTTCTATAATGCCGTATATTTTATAATGAGCACCTTCAACTAACAATTACTGAATTTTCTTGGAACTGTAATTCAGATTGTGTAAATGAAAGTTTCAGAACTTCACATTTGAGACAAAACAATGAATTTGTGGGTATTCTGACTTGTGAACATAGACCATTTTCATTTGTATGAGAACAGGAAGCCTGGCTATTCCTATAAAATAACAAAAGTATAATTTAGTTTTCCTGCATGGACACAATAACATCCAATCTTGCCAGCGAAATAACAAAAGCACTGTAGAACAAAATACACTTTACAAAGATTAAAGGCAGCAAAAGCAAGGAAGCTGGCATTCTGGCCGTTTAAGCACTTGTGCAAATATGTTTCAGCTAATCTTCTAAGGATAAAATTGGCTTCCCACCAAAAGCAGCCTTGTATCAGAGTTTACGTACAAAAACATTTTTTGCTCAATGAATTTTGCAGCCTACTTTATACAAAAGATACGTTGAAACTTCTGAGGAAATTAGCATTTTCTTCCTACATCTCTTAAAAATGGCTTAACAGGCATTTACATAGACAATTTACATTGTCTATGTGCCAATGGGCAGGACAGCAAAACAATAAAGACTAAACTTCAAGTCAACAAAATATTTAACGATATGGACTAAAGTTCTGAAATGACCTATTCTGTGAATTCAAGAATTCAGAAGCACTGAGAGTGATATTTGCAGTCTAAAATGACTTCAGTACAACATGGTGAAGAGCAACAAAACAAGAACAGGTTTACATTGAGGAAGCATTAAGAGTCTGCCAATGCATATCCAGTTTCATCGGAAACATATTTCCTGAAATGACAATCTAGCCAATATACAACGCCATAGGGGAAATAGATAAAATATAGATTATATACCATAAATAAGAATTATTCATGCAGGATAATGATTTTGCTGCAAATATTTTTGTAGCCACTAAAAACTGCATGTGAAGGCTTACTGTACCATGAAAACACCTCCAGATACTGTAGTGATTAGCTATATGCTACAAAAACATGCTGATGCAAAATGATACAATGGAAACTGTATTGCTATGAAATGTATTTTATCACTACAGGAAGATACATTAGTGCCAACAACAAGGAACAAATTAGAGCCCTCAAACACCAGGTATAAACATAAAAGAGGTATTTATACCACTGCAGTATTTTAACAGAGTCTCAAGGATTCAACAAAATATATATATTTATATAATAATACAATATTTACTTACTCATTGGGATCATACCACTAAATCAAAAAATTACTTATGATTTTTAACAAACCATAAAGTAATATCCTGGTACACACAGAATGCTAAGCATTATAGCTTAGTGATATATGTGAATCTGGCCATTAAAACAACAGTACACACGTCTAATACAACAGAGCAAAACATCAGTTTCCAGTGAAAAATAATTCTGTCAAGCATAAAATATATAGTGCACTTAATAAAAACAAAGTATTTGTTTATTAGGGACAAGTGAGTGCAAATCAATCCAGAGGAAACTATAAAAGTAAAAAATAGTTTTAAAAAACAAAATATTTCATTGCCTACAAAAAACAAGAAAGGAGACACTCCTAATTTGACTCTGACATGACTCTACCACCCTGAAATCCAATTAAACTGTAGAAATGACTGTATCTCGCCAAGTTTTTTAAAAAAAAAAATATTGTCCATGGATGTTGATATACAGCTTTGTTTTTTTTAGTAGCAAATACATATTATATGTTGAGGCCACAGGGAGAATCTCTGAAATATCTCTTGGCATGGGTGATTAATAAAAAACAGATTATTTGGTGGTGAAACATTTTGAAAGCAAGTTCTCTAATCATTAAGTTTTTTTTCACTTCTCAATATATTTAGGCTGCAATATCTCTAAATCTTATCAAAACTGAGTCATAACCCATTAAATTTTATCAATTATAGGGTCATACAAGTTGATTGGAGTGAGTGACGCAGACAACATTGGCACACAAAACATCATTTCTACCTTAAAGTAGACGTATCATTTGTTAAATATGCTTACAAAATCAAACTACACATTGACATGCATTTAAGGATACCACTATTGCTGCCAAATTCATGCACAAATATGCAATATTTTTCTACAAAATTTATGAAATAGTAAAAGAACTCTCTTGAACCAGCTATCTATAGACCCTAATGACCATTAATTGTTGTTGATCAAAAAGTTGCCAATGAAAGACAAGATCTATGTCTATATGCTCAATCTTTGCTTAGCCAACAAATTCACTCTCAGCTTGACTAAAAATGGACTAGTTGGACTTTTTTCCATTTAGCTCAGTTATCCACCCCCTAAAAAAAAGAAAATAAAAAGGGGTATCTTTAAAATCGTATAAACTAGTCCAAAGTTCAGAAATATTTTCCTCTCTCTTAGCACTGTGGTATATTTTTCCCCACTTCTATGCCAAGGCAAGGAACAGCAGCTAGATGGCCTTCTTTATGAAGTTTATAAAATAATAGTGAAAGGGTGTGTGTGGATGTGTGTGTTTCCTAATAATTTATATTTAAATAATTTTCAGCCTCTTTTAAAAGCTAACATGGAAACAAGAATCAACTTAGTGCTCAAATGTTTAAAAAAAAAACACAAAACATTTATCTCATAAAGATTCAATTTCACTCTGATTACCTTAGAGCAGGGGTGTCAAATTGGCGGCCCATGGGCCGGGTGCATCCCACGCAGGCCACACCCACCCCAGCTCCATAAAGACAAAAAATGTCACGATATGTCACGATACGTCACATCACACGATCAAGTTTGACAGTCACGCCTTAGAGGATCTTAGTGAAATGGTTTATCTTATACTAGTTTGTCCCCCCAGTCATTCCTAGATCAATGTCAGTCATTGCCTAAAGCAGTATGGCACTTGATAGATAGCACAGGAATTGTTTGGGCAATTAAAAAAAATGTGATTCATGAGGATCACAAAAGCAAGAAAAACCAGGATATATTGAGTCTTCAGATTAAGTATTTGCAAGACAATGGGCAGAAGAATGAGGTAACAATTATAATATTAACCCATCAAATGACGAGAGTAATTTGTAATTTTTGCTCTTTTTTTAAAAAGCGGTTTAAAAGTAATTTTCTCTGTGTGAAGGCAGACAATAACAGAAAAACATTTTTCATTCTCTTCTTTTACAATGCTTATGAGATAATTAGTAATAAACAAGGGTGATAATAATTCTAGATATATTTATTTGCATCCCGCCTATATTATTTTTACAAATAACTCAAAGTGGCAAACTTGTCCAATACATCTTCCTCCTCCGATTTCCCCACAACATCCCTGTGAGATGGATTGGGCTGAGTGTGTGTGACTGGTTCAGAGTCACCCAGCTTACCTTCATCATTAAGGCAGGACTTGAACTTACACTTCCAGCTAACTAGCCTGGTATCTTAGCCACTAGCCCAGAGGTAGGCAACCTTGGCTCTTTTATGACTCGTGGACTTCTACTCCCAGAATTCCTGAGCCAGCCCACAATAATACCCACAATGGAAGAATGGATGGTAAAATTAATGGGATTGGCAGAGATGGTGAAACTGACTGCTTTGATTAAAGAAAAGATTTTGTCTAGCTCATTTCTAGTTGGAACCCTCTTTTGGATATTTTTTTTTTGTTTGAAACTGAAAGAAATTTTAATCTCAGGTTTTGATGACTAGACTTGTTTATGATGACAGAAGTACTGTTTGTTATGGCTTAGTCTAGTTCAAAGGGTTATTGATTCTTAGGTTTTTGATCTGTGCTGAAAAAAGCCAGAAGTTACTTTTTTCTATAGTTTTTTCCCCCTTTTTGTCCTCATTCCCTAATTTGGTTTTTTTCTTTACCCGTCCCTCGTTCTTTTTAATTATTTTCTCTTTGCTTTTCTGTATTTTATACTTTTTTTAATTTAATAAAGTGTTGGGAAAAAATAATAAACAATGGTTATAGAAAATACATTAACTTGACCCAAATATGTACTTTTCCATTGGGCAGCTGTGTTAGTATATTGCAGGAAAAACAAAAATGCAGATCTGAGGCACCTCAAACCCAACAGATTCATTATGCCATAATATTTTGTAGACTACAATCAACTTCATTAATTATGTGATTACTATCCAAAACAAAGAAATAAATGTGTGTCAAAATTAACAGCAAGATAGGATTTTGCTTTGGTAAAATTATTCTATAAATGGCAAACAAAAAGAAGAGAGCTATATAGCAGATTTGAAGTTGTGTTCTATTCCCCGCTAGGCAGTGTCTTGTTGATTTGCTTGAATGCCATACACAGAAAAAGAAATTTAAAGTTATTTTAAAGCATGGGTCTAATTTTAATTGAACCTTATCTCATTTGTGGTACAATTATTCTTCCTATACTTTTAGAACATGAATGTTGACAACTTCATAAACACCCAGAATACCATTAAAGTGTTTTCACATCATCGGCTACATGAATAGTATTAGAGAAATAAACTGATCTCCATTTCCCTCTTTCTTCAAACGTGAACGAAATTCTTAAATCTGGATGCACTTTTGCACTGGAATTTGGTTTGGGATCCTGGCAGGCTTGTTATCCCTCTTGGAATCAGTGTCCCACTTTGAATTTGGACTGTAATTCTTGGACCGGGGAAGGGCAGCAGGGATTGGGGTATGGTGGAAATACCCCCAGACACAGAGCGCATATCTCACAGTTGAATGCCTTAGAACAAGAGCAAATCAGAACAGTGTTGGGATCTGAGGTGAAAAATCTATTCTGGGTTCTGAGAGATTGGTGAAGTGGTAGGGAATGAGGGTGTATAGGTTCCTCAGTGTGTAGGGCAGGCATTAATAATGATGTCGTGATAGGCAGAGGAAGGTATTGTGAGAAACCGAGAGCAAGTTGTATTTGAAGGTGACAAGATGGCTGGCTGAAAGCTGTCCCACCATCCATTGCTCAGTATTCTCCCAAGACCAGATCACGAGACTCTCAATGATCCTAGGTTTTGGCTGTTGTTTCTTAATGCCAGGTCAGTTTATAATAAATTTGCCCCGATAAAACAGTCAAACTGGTTTCTTCCTTAGCCATAAGCTTGGGGAAGAGATGAGATCAACATTATGCTCAAGGGGCTCTGTTCCTCTATAAGCATCTGACTTGGGGGCTGAAGCTGGGGTCTGGGGAACCATTTGTTGTTGAAGTATACCCTGGATCATTCTTTGCTACATTGCATCATTCCTGCCTCATCTGCTAATTCCATCTCCAGGTTAGTAGTGAAAACTCTTATGTTGATAGTTCGTTCTTGGGGATTTCAACTTGCCTTTTGCAGCAAGCTGAAAAGTTCATGGCCATTAGGGACCTAACTCAAGTAACTGAACAGTCAACACATACAAGGGTTGTATGCAAGCTCTAGTTTTTGTCTCAGTGCAGTTGCGACATGATCTTGTAGCAGAGCACATTACTGTCAGATTTTGTTATAGTCAGATCATGGCCCAGGAGGTGCTTCAGATAGTTACTCATGCCTTAGTCACCTCATAAATGTGACTGCTCCAATGTAAAAAGTCTCTGAAAACTGGGCTTTTCCCAAAGGCCTTGGGTTATGGCGGATAGTGAACCTCTTGTAAGGTGTTTTTTTTTAGTGAGTTTGAATATTTCTTCTTCTTGATGTACATGATCATTTTCTTTGCTTTATTGATTCTTACTATTTTTAATATTATACATTGCACAAAGTCTTCATGGATTTGGATGGTTTTCTAAATTTTATAAAATCAAATGAGTTAAAAAAATAATGTGGACTAGCATACATTTTTTCTCTGCATATGGAAAAATATTTTTTCCTTGAAATAAAGTAAATTTAATTTAATAAATTTTATTAAAAATTAAAAAAAAATTAAATCCAACAAATTTTAGTTATTTCAATTTCTCAATTTTAATGAGGTCTATGATCTTGACAAGTGATAGAATAATTCACTTTAATTCACTCATTTAATAGCAATCTGTGTTTCTGCATCAACCATTCCTTTTCAATTAGATGTCAGCAAATTAAAATGAATACTAGACAAAAACTAAAGAAATTCACTGCATCAAGAAAATATGATTAAAAAAGCTTGAATCATTACCGCTTCCTAGTAACCATTCAGATGGTTTAGATGGCTTGTCTGGTTTATATAGAAGGTGTAGGTGTATGAAATTCCTATTGAAACTTTGAATCTTATAATGAAGCCCTTGTACAGTTTTCACTGTTCAGTGCAGTAAGTATCTTCTCTGTATTAGTTATATTCCTGGAACAGTTTTGCCTCAAGGGCAGAAGTGTAGAAACCTTAACATAATTAAATCTAGCTATATTTATGCAGCTAAAGTAACGTTAACCTGTTTAAGCCTTGAAATGAGGCTTAAAATAAGCACTATCTCTACTGGGCAGAAAGCCTGTGAACATCATCTTGACATTTATCAACCTTCTAGAAAATGCAATAATTGTATAACACATGTAACTGCTCTGTGGTGAGTTTAATACTATAATGTATCCCTCTGCTAGCCTTTACTCAGGGTCCACAGGGACTAATAAGAGGCCACAGGTAAACTTGGATTGTCTGAAGCAGTATAAGAAAGATGGTTTTCTGTGCCATCTACCATTCTTTCAAAACCCAAATAATGGTCCTTGTGGTTCCATTACACATCAGATCCCTGCTTTAAAACTTGCTGATAGGCCCTATATTTGCACTCTCCTGTACTTTTTACATATTATTCCTGAACGGCTGTAGTCTTGTTTTCTATATGATTTTCCTTAGCAAGGAGCTGCAGTTCTACTTTTAACAAAATAGAACATAAGAAAATGTCTCTTGTTTACTAAAATAATCCAGGATGACAGAACTGCTATTCCCTAACATAATGATAACAATATGGTATGATCACATGCTGCTACACTGAAGAATTATCTTACCCGACAGCTCTGACTGCTAATTTTTAAATATTATTATTAATTCTCCCAAATAAAAGTTGGAACATATGGCTTGTTGTTTTCATTAGTGTTCTCATTTGCTAACAAATTTTAATAGCTAATTAAGAGCTGGCAAAAATGATAAGCTATACAATGTTTTACATTTCAGGTTTTTTTCAAAACAATGTAAAACACACAAGGGAAGGTGTTTGATTTCATGCCTTCCATTCTTTCCTGGAGCAGATTTCCTTGATAAAAATGATCACATCATACAGTATAACAGAATTCTGGTTCATGTCTCAGGGAGCATGGCAGAAAGCAAGAGAAAACAGAAAATGTAAAGCACAGACTCTGGAGGAAAGAAGTTACTGATGTGAAAATGTTCGGCTATGTCTCTTAACAGGAATGGAGTTTTAGACAAACCCAGCACAAAGAAAAGAGAACACGGTTTGTGCTTAGATGTCTTTCTAGTTATGTCTATGAAATTATTTTTCTCTGTATAGGCCAACTAGCACTTTTGGTTTAAAGAAAGAGTTTACAATTAAAATATTCTTATTTTTGATAGAGACTTAACGAGAATTGCATCATCTGGGAGAGCAGGTTGCAGTCATGGTTAGGGATCCTTTTCACCTTATGCACCAATTATGACCATTGCTGGACTGGGAGGCCTTGCTCATGCTTTATTCACCTCCCCTTTAGATTACTGCAACATGCTCTACATAGGGCTGTCCTTGAAGACCATCCAGAAGCTGAAACTGGTCTAAAATACAGTGACACATAGTTTACCCAAGTTACAAAACTGTGTGTAAGTTACACTGGTTTCAAGTTGTTTTCCAGGTGCAATTCAAGATATTGACTATCACTCTGAAAACCCCACATGGCACAAGGCCAGGTTATTTATAGGACCAAGTGAGAGTATCTGCCATCCTACTAAGTCAGATATGGTAGGCACATTTAAGTATTGTCACCTGATGGGACCTTGGAGATCTGCATGTTGCAGCCCTTTAAAACAGCCTTCCACCTAAGACAGGGGTAGTCAACCTTGGCTCTTTTATGACTCGTGGACTTCAAGTCCCAGAATTCCTGAGCCAGCACACTTGGCTCAGGAATTCTGGGAGTTGAAGTCCACGAGTCATAAAAGAGCCAAGGTTGACTACCCCTGACCTAAGACCTGGCTCTTCCCCCAAGCATTGGGTCAGGATGGGGCTTGAGCTGGGAGGATGTTGGCCTCATGCCTGAGGGAGAAGGGTAATTTTGTTTTTATGCTTGTGTTTATTGAGAGCCACCTAGAATTATTACATGATGAGATAGATAGCCATATAACTTCAGTAAATAAATAATAAAAACCTTTACTTGACTAAGGAAAAATATGGTATTTTCAAAAACACGTTAAGCATATTTTGACTTCAACAATTGTTCATTATCCTGGATGACAATGCTGGAATGCAGACAGCTGTAGAAATTGTCAACCTGTATTTGTGAGGATAGAAGTGAAAGAAAGACATCTTATGGCCTACTTCAATTAGGGCAAGCTAGTGCAATCATTAATAAAATGTCCCACTGTGAACACAGAAAAAAACAAGTAATGTTGGTCCTTTCATCTAAAAGAGTTGGGTCAAAAAGATGCTTTCTTGTGGTTGTCCGAATAACAACAGAAGTGAAGGATTTGATATTTTTGTAATATTATTTTAATGGACTATATATGTCAACATATTAATTACTATATTCCCTTTCTGATGTCTCCTATTATAGAAAATAATTTCCTTTTCATGTAGCTATAGTATAAGCACTCTGTCTTTGCTTAATACATGGACAAGCTACTGAGCAACTTTTATGGTTTTAAGTCGTGTTCAAAGACAAAATTGTACTTCATAATATAGTTAAAAATAGCCACTATTTGTTCTTCATGATGAGATACTTCAATTTCCTATAATTTATTTCTGAACAAAATAATGAATCCAAAATGTCATTCCCCAGCAACAAAGAGGCATGTTCATTTTAATAAAAACAATCTCAAATTTTATTTATAATAATTTTGTTCTACTTAGGTTGGGCTCAATGTAATTCACATAACTGCTTCAGATGACATGCTATTTTCTTTCAGAGGAAAGTAAGAATTTCAAAATTATACAACAAATTGATTTGCTGTAGAACTTTGGATTCTGTCAGTAAGTAACACTATCATCACTGAAACTGAAAAGTAGGCGTAAAAATTCCAAATACATTCTGAATGACCATAAAACAAAAAAAAAAGTGGAGGGGGACTAAATGGCTTTGAACTTTAAAAAAAACAGGGCCTTTACTGTGTGTATTTTTAAAGAGCGCGCCTGAACCACTTCAGATGCTTTTAAAAATAAGCTAAAGCTTGAAGCAAGATAAAAGAATTGCCACCACAGCTACTTAGATGCAAACATGTTAACTTGCTTATGTATGAGATTAATTTCGTTAATTAATTTATTGCACTACTGTTTTTTTCCAGAACCTTCCTCTGAAGATTTTACAGATAGTCCTCAATTTACGAACACAATTGAGCCGAAAATTTATGTTGCTCAGCGAGAGTTGTTAAGTGAATTTTGCCCCATTTTATAACCTTTCTTGCCACAGTTATTAAGTGAATCACTGCAGCTATTAAGCTAATAATATGGTTGTTAAGTGAATCTGGCTTCCCTATTGACTTTTGCTTATCAAAACTTCGCAAAAGGTAAGCACATGACCCTGGGACACTGCAATCGTCATAAATATGAGTCAATTGTCAAATGTTTGAATCTTGATCACATAACCATGGGGATGCTACAGCGGTCGTAAGTGCGAAAAACGGTCATAAGACACTTTTTTCAGTGCCGTTCTAAGTTCGAACAGTCACTAAACAAACTGTTGTAAGTCAAGGACTACCTACATTGTGTTTCTTACATTTTTAATGCATAGGCTTTATGAAAGGAGGCAACTCTTTTTTACAACCTTTTCCTCAAACTCTGAGTTACTACTAGCACTACTTCTGTAATACTGAATATGTTCAGTGAAGAGGAAATCCATAGAATGTCTACCTTGCTTTGCCCAATTCTCTCATTTAATGGGTTGCAGTGATAAAAAAGAAAAAGCAGCTCCAATGGTGTTCCAGGAGACAGGTGAACGTGAAAAATCCTGTAGACGGCCCTCGTCACTTTTTTGAGTTCATTAATCAAATGAAGGGAGAGGAACTGGCCCTGAATCCAGCTAAGCGCTCTGAATACATAGAAGCAGATTTTCGCAGTTATATCCTTTTCTTGATGGAGAACCATGCGCACAATGTTGCACATCCGGTTGTCCTTTCTTTCCATTTCAATTCACCACCACTTATGGTCTACAAAATGATAAAGTATTGAACAATGACTACTACCCCACATCTTTTACAATTCCTAGTCCCAGCCCTCCAAAGTATGATTTACCATCCATTTCCCCATGGTCGGTATATGGACATGCAAAGCATCTAATTTCAGGATGCACATCGTTTTTGGAAACTGAAAAGCAAACACTGGACCCATGGTTTCCAACACATTAGTTTAAGGTTTTCAAAAATAGCCAGAAGTATCAATATTCTGTTATGTACTTAAATCATGAATCCACAACTGGATGGCTTATGAATCATATCACTGCTTTTTGTTAAAGTTTGTTACACAAATATGCACATTTATATCTTAGGATAGCAAGAAGGGATCCAGCTGATTTATAGTATTTTTTTTCCTTTTAGAATGCCGCTCCTTGGATAAAGGCAAGCATATATTTGCTAGATTATAACTTCTAAAGAAAACAATATTGAGCAGGAGCAGCAGGAAGAGCAGCAATTCACTTTACCTCAAAAAAGAGGTTGGCAGAAAAACCTGGACAATTTTATGGGAGAAAAATATATATTGTTTTGGCTGCAAAACAGGCTACAGACCTTAGGCAAGAAGAAAGTTGGGGGAATGAGAGTTTTGTGAAAATCTGTTCCATTAAAATTGAGAAAATCAAAACTGACTATTGAGAAACATTTTGTTCTTTAGTTATACACAGTATACTTTGCAAGAAAACAACTGTTTTCTTTCTAAAACCATTAAAATATAGCAATTCAAGAGAGGATAGAGAAAGTATATTCAGATCTTACTAGTCTTTGAAGATTAGAATATCCGTAGCTGGATACAAAGGACATCTTTATTTGGTAGACTGGTAGCAAACTCTTTCCACGTTACTCTTCCAAAAGACTTCATCTGCTGCCACCAGCAACATTTTTGTACAATACATAGCATATTCCAACAATAGCACCAACAGAAACTGAAACCATTTGCAAGGCCATCTGAATAATAAGGCTCCAAGAACTATGGTCCTGTTTTGCCTCCTCTTGTTGTAATGTTGTAAATCATGATACACTATTCCACTAGAAGTGAATATATGTAATTCAGGGTGGAATTGTGAAGTCCTTGGTGCTCCCTGGGCGTGCTTGTTTGCTTGCAGACTTGTTGTCATCCAACTAGGTCAGGGGTCCCCAAGCCCCGGTCTGTGGACCGGCACTGGGCTACGACGTGCCAGAAACTGGGCCACACAAACAAGCAAAGCCCCATCCATGGGATGCAGGCAGTACATGAAACCATGACCCCTCTGCTCCATAGAAAAACCTCTCTCCACGGAACCGGTCCCTGGTGCTCAAAAGGTTGGCGACCTCTGAACTAGATGATATCATCAATGATGTAATTCATCAGGTAACACTATATTGTTTCAATATAGGTTTCAGCGCAGTAATCTTTATATGATTAAAATTTATTAACATTCTATTATTTAAAAAGTTTGATGTATTGAAAATAAAAAGAGGAAAGTAAAAATTCTATCAATGGTAATTGTTTAACACAGTGATGGCGAATCTTTTAGAGACCGAGTGCCCAAACTGCAACCCAAAACCCACTTATGTATCGTAGGGTGCCGGGTGAGCGTGGCCCATTGAGTGGGTGTGGCCAATTGGGTGGGTGTGGCTGCAGTGGTAATGGCAGACTGGGCAGGACTAAAAAGTTCAATCAATTCCAACGTTGCGAGATTTTTTTTTTCCTACGAGAAATTGAAATTGATTGATTGAACCTTTTTTTTTTTTGCACACGGCGGCGGAGGCCTAAAGCGAAAAGGTTTTATAAAACCCAGCTGAAGGCCTAGGACTAGGGGGATGGCGCGCGTGCCCACAGAGAGGGCTCTGCGTGCCACCTGTGGCACGCGTGCCATAGGTTCGCCACCACGGGTTTAACATATTGCATGATGTGTTTTATGTATGGGAACCATTTTTGACAATAGACCCATTTAAATGCTCAAAGGTGGATGGATGTGAGCTTGAAAAATGCACTGTGGAAGGACAGAGAGTGAGTTAGGAAGAAGTATAAATTGTGACATTGCAGAAGGTTGGGACACATCTATTTAGGATGTCCCTTGACTATAATGTTCTGCAGGGTTACAGGTTATGCTTAACTTAGTTTCCAATTTCCTAGTTTAATTAGGGTTACGTCAATATGAGCATTAATTCTGCTCTTAAATCCCAACATGAGCATTAATGCTAGTCTTAAATCAACAGTTATTTTTAATATCTAAACAAGCATTGTGTTAGATGGAATGTTAACAAATAATAGCAAACAAAAAGTTGATTGATACTATAAAAATACAACGATATAGCACTGCCAAATGCACATGTAGGTTTTCAGGATGGTAGACCGGTTACAGGCATTTAGCCAAAATCAAAGACATTTGTAGTAAATTAGATTTTGACTAGTGACCAGGAAAATGCTAAATTGAACAAGCTGGAATTGCATCTGTTTCCCTTTAGAGAAATCAGAAATGTCCATGAGTAAATATGATAATTTAAATGAAGCAACAGCACTTTGATGTTACAATAATAAAATTGAATGGTATGACCTTGCAGCTTTTAAAGTGCTTAATCTAGACAGTGCTGAGAATAATCAATGATTCTTATATTTCCTTTCTTAGCTTTGATTTTAAAGAACCTGATTAGCCTTCTTTTAATTTTTTCATGAAAACACAGAATTGGAAGCAGCTATTTTTTTCCCCCATTCAATTGTGTCCAATTCTCAGAGACCGCCTAAACAAGTCCTTGCAGATTTTTGCCTCCTTCCTAGGGCTGAGAGAACATGACAGGCCCGAAGTCACTCAATTGGCTTGTGCCTAAAGCGGGACTAGAACTCATGGTCACATGGTTTCTTTTATTCAGTATAAGAGTTCAAATTAAAGCAACCCCAACATATGTCTCTGTTCTGCTCTACTCTCCTTGCTAATACAGATATTCCACCAACTATCCCAAAGATCTCATTGTTTGATATAGTCCATAAAAACAAAGTAAAACAATAAACCCAGTAGAACAAACATTCAAGTAAGGTAATAAAATAGGGAATCAATGGCATAGTCAGGCCATGAACATGACACCTCAAGTATAAGAATAAAGTGTTAAAAAGGAGATGTCAGCACTAATTGGACTACTAGAGATCAGTCTGACTCTTCAGACTTAGAAGCCAAATAATATGACCATCTGAGCATTAGCTTGAACTACT
>NW_015387159.1:247175-252557 GCF_001527695.2 Protobothrops mucrosquamatus
GATCTTTTGAATAGAAATAGATTATAGTTAGATCTTCCTGAGCTTGAAACTGCAGAAAGCTTTGAGTTTGCAGCAAGCTTTGTGATACTTTAGTGAAAGATACACCATTATCCTGAGTTTGTTTGGAAAGCTTTAGTCAAGGGAAGTTTACACTTTCCATCTCTCTTAGTAACTAGTTCCAGTTATTATTTCTATTAGAACATTTTCCCCAGGATTCAGTCAGAATCTGCTTTCCTGTAACTTAAAATTTAGTATGTTTATGCTCTGCAATAATAAAGAACAATCTTGATATCCCCTATATACTATTTTTCACTCCCTTTTAAATATATGTAAAGAACATACTTTGAATTACATTGGCTAATTCAGTTGTTTCTTTGTTGAAAAATGACGTTTGGCGTGTCTCCTATTACTGTAATTTATCCTGCCTTAGAGTCTTAGTTATCACTATTTCTGTGAGTATTACAATGCTTTTGTTCTGAAGTCTAAGTTGTTGTTTTTTACTACATTCAGTTTTAGTTTCTCTTAATATCAAGAATTCCAACATAATATGGTCAATTTCCCCCAGAGTTGTCATTACTTCTACTTAGTCCATTAAGTTTTTCTTACTGATTAACATCAATTCAATTCAATTCAATTCAAAGAGATTCCTTTACGTATTCTTCCACCCGAGGTAGAAAGTTAACAATAAGGTTAAAAAATTTATGGAAGAACAATTCTTGGCAGAGTTTGTCTCAGTAATATGTTGAGGACTATTAAGTAAGTACTATTTCACATACCATGACAAATCTGCAATTTTCATTTGGATGGTATCATCTATATCTTCCCCTTACTTGGGTAGCTATTAATGGATATGAGTAATCACACAGCTATTATTCCTTCTTTTGCTCATTTTAGCTCTCATGCTCTCAACAGTCTACCAAACTGCAGTATTTCTTTTGCATTTTTGTGTTGAGGCAAATGTTTTTAAGCTTTAGTGGAGCTCCTTTCTTTTCATTTTTTTTGTTTCTTTTAAAATATCCTTTTGCTATTCCAATTATCTCACAACTCATTTATACCTGTTCAGTTGTATTGGTCTCCTCTAATGAAAGTTCAGACTCATTTTTATTAACCATGCGCTGAACATTAATTTGGTAAATTAATATCCTTGATTTTTGAATAAGTAGTTTAATAATCCCTCTTACAGGAATAATTTCCCTTTGTTATTTGATGTAAGACCTTAGTTAACCTTTTGTTTGGTGAACATGATCTTTAAGATTTTAAACTGTATGGATTGGAGATGGAATTAAACCAACTCTATATTTCTTCTCCTTGCTCCTAACAATATTGGTCTTTATTCCCTTGAAATAATATCCCAGCATTTAATTTCTTTTCATTTTCTCTTTATTTCTTCTCACAAATTTGCTAATAACATTAATAAATCCCTCTTGTACACTCTTCAAATAATGTCCTAGAGCTTGATATTTTTCCTTCATCCTTTGTCTATCAAAACTTTAACATGTTCCTTTGTAAATGCAAGATAGGAAAATTATCCAAATCACTCTCCTGATTGCTTGATTTGTTGGTTGCTCCTTTTATTTATTAAAATATCAGCCATTTTTTCTGTGTATTTCAAATGAAGTATTTCATCTTTTTGTAGATAATTCTTGTAACCTGTCATTAAACCCGTGTTCAAATCTATTTCAGTCCTATCCAATGCACCTTGTTCTACTTCCATAACATCATTTACATATAGTCCATCAATGATGGCAACCATTCTTAAAATAAACTTCTGAATACATTATTCACAAATATCCTTCAGTACATTTAGTTGAAATGGTAGTCCTTGGTAGTCTTCGGTTAACAATGGAATTCCCATTGCTTAGTGATATGGTTGTAAAGCATGACATCACATGCAATAGCAATCCTGGCAGTCCCCCTTTGTCAGGCCCAAACCCAAAGATAACACAGTGAGATACCATCAAGTCCAATTCTTTATTTGCTTACGCCTAATATATACTTACAACCTTTTAAATTAACCTTAGAGAGGTTGTAGGATGTGGCTACCCTGAAACTTTTCTTCCCTCCCACATTCAGTCTAGGACTCTGCAGTTTCTTGTTTTGGGCCATTTTTTGAAATGTGCTGCCTCCTCCCTGGGAAGCTATAGGGCAGTGTTTCTCAACCTTGGCTACTTCAAGACATGTGGACTTCGGCTCCCAGAATTCCCCAGCCAGCCAAGCTGGCTGGCGAATTCTGGGAGTCAAAGTCCACACGTCTTCAAGTTGCCAAGGTTGAGAAACACTGCTATAGGGAGATCCCCTCTACTTCTGCTCCAGCTGCACATTCCATCATACCCTTGCTATTGTTAATGGGATCCCACCTTCACTAGGTGAGGACCCACCCTAATTCAAAGCAATTACCAGTTTGGCCCCTCTGAGTCTTGATAAGGTAATGTGACCAATTTCTCTGCCTATCTCTTTGGTTGCCCACCTACATGTTGCCACCAGCTGCTTTTGCCACCCAGCCCTGTCCACTACTGCCACACCTACTGCATCACACACTATTGCTGTATCGTCTTGGACCTTCTTTTATGCCATCTTCTTTTGTGCCGGTGCAATTGGAACTTCTTTCACACTCTTCCCATCTGAAGTAACATCCAATGGTCAATGAACAAATGGACAGTAAGCAACGGCTATCTGTAAATATTGTCTACATTGATGAAAACATAAAGGAATAGGATATTTTTTTTAAAAAAAAACATGGTACAGTAGCATCACACTTATTTCAGAAGCACTAAGGCGCTTCTAGGTTGAAAGGATAAAGCGGTGACATTATTGTTACCTATGGGATACCCAGTTGAAGACTCCTTCCATGTCCCCAGGTGAAGCTGGAGCAAAGGATGGGAGCTCACCTTGTCCCATGACAGCATTCAAATCTCAAACACCGGTTTGCTGCTAGTCAACCCAGCATCCTAACCACGCAAGCCACCATGCTCCACCATAGGTATAATAAAATCATATCTTAGCAACCATATTTGAATAGGTTTTTTTCTGGCCTGAACCGTTTGCTCTTGATTCCAAAGCTAATCGTAATTTTAATATATCTGATTTTTCACTTTGAAATAAACTCACAGGAGCACATGAAGCTTCCATATTATAATCTACAGTGATATAAGTATTCCTTTCCTGCAAATATATTATGATGTTATTGGGTAACATCTGTTTATGGTAATATCTTATGTTAGCTAAAGCCTGGATTTCTTCCTTTCCTTACTCTTACTGAATATGAAATCCATCTCAAAGGCCCAGTGGATGATGCTTCATGTTCCAATCCTTTGGAGACACAACTTCAACACTTGATCTCTTGGCTGGGATGGGAAGTTCAGAAATGAATCATCAGCTCGCAGCACATTGAGATCTTACACTGTCCCCTTAATTTCTTTTCTTTAGCTAAATGTAGTGGGGAGGGAGTGTGGATGAAGCTCAGTTACCAAACCTACTCAATCTACCTTTGTTCCACTGTTCTTAACCATTACTTCAGGATTACGCTTGATTGCCAGCCAAAGACAAAAAGCAGCCGAAAAGGTACTTACGACTCTAAAAATACAAGCAAAGGAATAATTGAGCTGTCCTGCTGTGCTATTACACCCTTTCTGTCATTTTCTGCATAATGAAATGGCAGTCTAAACATTTGTACCAAGGCATATTTTAATTTGAGTAATTTTCTTTGATCTCAGTAGGAATAACATCTAACGTTTCAGTTTGGTTTTGTCCTGCCCNCTTGGCGGGTCCGGCGGTCGGCGGACCACGGCCCGGCGGCCTGGATGCAGCCTTGTGGCCTGGCGGCCCGGCGGGGGATCCTCGGTGAAGAACTGGCCAGATGGAGGACCTAGATGCGGCCTGGCGGCCCCGCGGCCCAGCGGAGGATCCTCTCTGAAGGATCGGCCGGGTGGAAGACCTGGCGGGGATGGAGGATCTGGCTAGGTCGATGGTCGGCCGGGCGGAAGACCTGGATGCGGCCCGGTGGAAGAACGGGTAGGCCTCTTCGGCTGATGGTGGGGGGGGTCAGATGGAGGTTTGGTGGAAGAGGAGAGGGGCTGCTTAACCTGCCCCCCCACCCCCACCACCATCACCCCCACCACCATTCCCACCACTTCATCTTATTGCTAGGACGAACGACAAGGACATTTGTTGCTGCCACTCCCTGTCCTACTTTTTCCATCTGTCTCAGCCCCCTGAACTGAACTAACGTACAGGAGGACTTTTTCCCCCCCCCTTCTTGGCTTTTCCGCTGCGGGACTTTGTGACTGACTGGTGATGTACCTTAGGATAGAACTGCTGGCCCTGCGCGATTCCCCCCTCGCGCAGGTGTGGCCCAATTCAATCCCAAGGGCCTGCCTCGATGACGGGGTGTGGAGCCCCGAGAGGTGGTATACAGCCAAAAGAGACCAAAAGAAGTTGAAACTAAGGGTCTTTTTAAAGGGGTGTTTTAGTAAACTTTTAAGGGGTACGGGGTTTTTAGGGGGTTCGGGGTTGGCCCGAGGGGACTTGAGGGAGCCCTCTCTGAGGCCAAGGCCAGTCCAGTCTGGGGGGCGCGGAATGGTGAGGGAGGAGACTGGGGGGTTAATAGAGGGTGGTGTGATTAGTACGGTCAGTGGGAGGGGCAGATATGGCGGGAGCAGAGGACCATATCGGGTTTTGGGAGCACGCACACGCTGCTTACAAGCTTGTGGGTGCTCCGATCCTCAAGGCTCTACTCGGCTTCCAGGGACTTTAGACCCTCGGGCCCGGGACCAGCGGCTGATGTTATGCAATGCCAGGTCCGTGGTAAATAAGGCCCCCCTCATTCAAGAGCTTATTCAAGAGGGGGGAGCGGACCTGGCAGGTATCACCGAGACCTGGCTGGGCATGGAAGGGGGAGTTCCCCTTGTTGATCTATGCCCGCCGGGTTTCCAGACATTCCATCAGCCGAGGGCCCGGGGTAGGGGCGGTGGGGTAGCGGTCATTATAAGGGAGAGCCTATGTCCGAGGGAGACCACTGTGCCTCAGATAGACGGTGCAGAGTCCCTCCTTGTGAAGTGGGGACAAGGGGTACAAGTGGGCCTGTTGATTATATACCTGGCCCCCTGCTATGTATCAACGGCCCTGCCTGAGCTGGCCGACGTAATAGCCGGGGTGGCGGTGGAGACCCCCAGACTTATAGTCATGGGGATCTCAATCTGCCATCTGCGGGCGAAACGTCGGCGGTAACTCGGGAGTTCTTGGCCTCCATGACGACCTTGGACTTGACCCAATTAGTTCATGCCCCCACTCACACAGGAGGACATACACTAGATCTAATTTTTGTCTCTGGCCAGTGGCAGAATGATCTGGAAATGGGGGAGATAATTATAGAGCCCTTGTCAT
>NW_015387159.1:252653-258681 GCF_001527695.2 Protobothrops mucrosquamatus
AAAAGGTACTTACGACTCTAAAAATACAAGCAAAGGAATAATTGAGCTGTCCTGCTGTGCTATTACACCCTTTCTGTCATTTTCTGCATAATGAAATGGCAGTCTAAACATTTGTACCAAGGCATATTTTAATTTGAGTAATTTTCTTTGATCTCAGTAGGAATAACATCTAACGTTTCAGTTTGGTTTTGTCCTGCCCTAGCTCACATTACAAAGATCTTGAATTCACATGAAGATGTTAATCTAGTGCTTAAAAAGATTTAGTTACGTTTTTGGATTTTTATTTAATGTAGCCAACATTATTATTTCTATTTGAATTTTTTTCCACCGTTGTACCTTTCTACTCTTACCAGAGTTAAAACTACCTATTTGCAAAATAGGAAGTCACACTCCTGAGACAGATATCAGATAACTGGGTGGGCACGTATGTGCATACACACTGATATACAATACTCATACACATGCATACACACAGAGATAGTTGAAAGAATTGTTGCAAATATATTCAAATATATGATTCGTTGAAATTCCAGAATAAACTGCACAATTATATAAAATTTTATTACAAATATATTTACTTCTCCTGCTTATTTGATTCTATATGTAATTCAAAGGTAATCTCCAAAGTACTGCTTACATTTACAATTTTAGATTAATAAGTGGAAGTAAAGTTGTTAAGTCTGGAACGATTTCCCATGATGACTCATTTAGTGACTGCAGTGCTTAGTAATAGAACTGCTGAGCCCAATTGTGGTCAATGAAGAATTACTTATACAGTATATGAGTTGCCCTTGTTATTCACAGTTCCATTACCTGTTGTTTGGACATTTACTTGGTGTGTGTGTGTGTGTGTGTGTGTGTGTACATACACATGCACTATTTTTGTACAGTATTGACTAGAGATTATTAACACTCTGATGATTTAGGTAACTTAAACCTTCAAGGTTTATTTCAATATTAACTATGCTTTCCAAAATATTAATGTAGATAAGAATAAAGGTGCTTAAATTTAAATCTAGAGCTATTTGTAGTACTGATAAATAACTGCCAAATGCATTAAATTATTTGTTATACAATAACAGTTCTAACTTAAACTCCATTGTATTCTTGTTTATGCAGCTTAGAAAAAGGAAAAGAGAGGTTGGGGTAAATATAGACCAGCTCTCATTATCCTGATTAAAGGATGTTCAATTTCAGATATCTTTGGGTTTGATATGATCCTATTTAGACAAAGACTTCTGGAGTGGAGTTTTGGGATACATTTTATGACTCTTACTGAATGACTGCTTCCAAAGATAAGAATGCAGCAAAATAACAGTATCTCCCATGTTTTGATACATGGTTCACCTCACAGTATAGATATGCTGCTGGCAGTAAGAACCAACCTGTCATGATTCATCAGAAACCAAGATCATGAAAAGGCCTTGCATCTTTAAAAGACAAGATCCAATGGTCTGCTTTTACACACATCACTTAAGTTATAATCCAGGTTACAGTGGCTGGACTCATGTAAACTGTGTTGCGATGTGGTTTGAGGTTTAGCATTGACCCAGGTAACATCTAATCTGGCTAATCTTGATCAACATTTAATTCAGGAATGCAGAAATCCATCTCCCTGACTAAGACACATTGAGGCAAAAGTAGTAGAACGAATGGCACTTTAAATGCAATTACAGATTTAGGACTTTTTTGTTGTTAATTGCGAAGTCGTGTCCGACCCATCGCGACCCCATGGACAACGTTCCTCCAGGTCTTCCTGTCCTCTACCATCTTCTGGAGTCCATTTAAGTTCACGCCTACTGCTTCAGTGAGGACTTAGGCAGCCAATTAATCAGAAGTACTTTTTGAAATCCCAATAAGATTCAATAAAAAAATAACCTTTGATCTGGTATCTTGGAGTACATTGAAAGAATTAGATAATGAAAACACTACAGAGGGCTTTCTAGTGTGTTTAATTCTCTGATTTTAAAATATTCATGCATTTTCAATTTACACCCTGTAAAAATCAGAAGCCCAAAGTTATAGTTATCTGTACACTCTTCATTAAAAGGCACACTATGAAAAAAGCTGAGCAGGGTACAGTTATCCCAATAGTAAAAGCGTATAATGATATTGCAGCATTTAAACCAAAAGGATCCTTATAACATAACAAGACCCGATGTGCTTCCAAGTCACAGAACTGCAAAACTTCAGTGACACAGAGACACAGATGGGGTTTTCCATTCATGTCCACTGCTCAAACTAAAGCAAAAGTGATCTCAGTATTACACACAAAGAATCACAGGATCATCCAGTTTTGCCTGAGGTAAAAGTCATTGTGCCAAGAAGAAAATGAGATGTGCAGATTGTGTAACTGAGAGATTGTATAGAAAGTTCCGCTAAAGGAGGAACAAGAATTTAGAAAGTAACTAATTCTGCAGTGCTCCAAAATAGCCGTGTTAACAGGAAAACTTAATTTATTCTAGCTCTGTTTACTTTTTTCTTTTTTTCTTTTCAATTACTGCCTCAGAAGTGGCCATTTTCAATTTCATAATTGAAATTGAAGAGTACATTCTGACAAAGTCAGACTTTTAATGAACTTTTTTTTAACCCATTACATTTTAACCTAATTTCAATGGAGAAATGGACATTATTAATCTAAGGAAGAAAATGGGTATTTAACCTGGATAATCGTTTTAATTTTATTGTTTTAGAAATAGCAAGCTACTTTTGTTTTTTTTATTCATAAAATTAAGTAAGTTTCATAACAGATCGCTAATTACTTCAGGTTTGAAATGTCAAATATAAACCATATATGAGTGTATTGCTTATGCCAAACTCAGAGGAAAAGCAATGAATCTTGTGAAACACAGTGTTTTCCATATTTTATGCTACCTTTCCATAAAGAGTTGGTCAGCAAGATGTAATTAATTAGAAATCTGTTCTTTAGAGAGCAACTTTACTAGTGGGGGGCAAGGGTTGGAGGGAAGAAGCTATCTACAGATGAATCCCCTTAACCTTTCATTGAAAATTTTTCCCCAAACACTCATGGTCCAGATGATCTTTTGGAGTTTAAGCAATGGTAAACAATTGTATGTTCAAGAATTGGAGATTTACATTTATAGGTAAATGTGATGGAATGTGCAAATGCAGGAGCTGGTGGGGGGACTTTTGGCAACACAGAGTTTTCTCAGAAAGATACCCAGATTAAGACAGTTTGCAGTCCTGAACTGAAGGGGGAAAGGGTGAAGACGTTCAGGATAGCCACCCCCTAGAGCAGGGGTGTCAAACTCAATTTCACTGAGGGCCGCATCAGCATTGTGGTTGCCCTGGGGGGGCTGGGGTGTGTGGCCAGAGTGGGTACAGCCTACTGGGTGGGCGTGGATGGAGTGGGTGTGGCCTACTGGGTGGGCATGGCCAGTTCTACATCATTCGCGTCAAGGGTGCCTATGGGGGCCTGGGCAGGAGTGGGACAGATCTGAGTGTCTCTGGCAGAAGGGGATGGGACCGGGGCAAGTGCCAAGGCATGGTCCACCGGGGCAAGTACCAAGATGGCCACCACAAAATTGTACATTGGCTCCCGGCCAGCCTGGGCCAGGGCCAAGGCAGCGGGGGCCATTCCCTCACTATTTCCAGGATGGCTTCGCAGGCCACATGAAACCACTTCACGGGCCGCATCCAGCCCCTGGGCCTTGTGTTTGACATGTCTGCCCTAGAGTCTCTCAGGATATAACTAGTAGGTAAGAAAATTATAGCATTAGTTTGGCAAGATTCTGTCCATTAGGTTTAAGCAAATAAAGGACTGAACTCGATCGGATCGCGCTGTCTTATCTCTGAGCTTGGATCTGAGAACAAATAAGGCACTGAGACCCACAAGAAGCTTCAGGAAACAAAAGTTAATCTTTCTTTTTTCTTTCCAACTGCAGTATCTTAATAACAGAAATTCAAAACTAACTCCTTAAAGAAGCTCTTGGTACAAAATCCCTCAGATGCAAAACTAACAATTCATTTTCTTTTAAGTTAAGACTGGATTACCATAAATATGGATTTTCTGAAGAGATACTCTCTATACCACATTTGGGTTTTAGCTAGTGGACCAGGAAAAAAGTAAAACCCAAACGACTAGGACTAAGATAGCATATGGCACTGGCCACAATGCATGTAACAGGGGTGTCAAACTGCCGGCCTGCTGGTCGGATGTGTCACGCCAAAACCACGCACACCCAATTGCCGGCAATGGGAAAAAAGTCACGATACATCGCGACACGTCACATGACATTGCGAGTTTGACACCCCTGGCATATAACAATCAAGGAACAGAGCAACTATTCCCAGCTGTCGGTGATGCACTGAAAAGGCACTTCAAACCTGGGACATCACAATTAGCAAGTGAAAAGAAAAAAAAGGAATGGTCAATGAATGCGGGACAGATGCCCTGTGATGCCAGGACTCATGGTGTGGGAGATCATTAAGACTCCTTGTTTCTTGTTTCCTTCGGACAAAGAGAGATGATATAACGAAAAGTGTAAGGTTTGATTTCACATAGACAGTGAATAGCAGAGAGTTTGACTTTCATACAAACAATATAATAGTGAGGGGGATTTTGTTTTCACTTAAACTTTGACAGAGACTGTTTGGTATAGAGTATGGCTGGGCAAAAATTTGGATTTGAAGAGCAAAATAGATTTTGAATACAGGTAGTCCTCATCTTACAACAGTTCATTTAGTGACTGTTTGAAGTTATAACGGCACTGAAAAAAGTGACTTAGGGCCATTTTTCACACATACGACCTTTGCAGCAATCCACTGGTCATGTGATTTATATTCAGATGCTTGACAACTGACGCACATTTATGACGGTTGCAGTGTCCTAGGGGTCATGTGATCCCCTTTTGCGATCTTCTGACAAGCAAAGTCAATGGGGAAGTCAGATTCACTTAACAACCATGTTACTAATTTAACAACTGCAGCAATTCACTTAACAGATGTGGCAAGAAAAGAAATAAAATGGGGCAAAACTCACTTAACAAATTTCTCACTTAGCAACATAAGTTCTGGGCTCCATTATGGTCATAAGTTGAGGACTGTCTATACATATCCAAATCAATGCTGCCCAGAGTCACTTGTTGAGATGGGTAGTTATAGAAATCAAATAAAGAAATAAAGAACCAGGATGTTCTAAGTCAGTGTTTCTCAACCTTGACAATTTTAAGGCATGTGGACTTCAACTTCCAGAATTCCACAGCCAGCATTGGAATTCTGGGAGTTGAAGTCCACATGCCTTAAAATTGTCAAGGTTGAGAAACACCGTTAAAGTGATCAACTGCAATAACAGTGTTTGGAGGAGAGAATGGGTTTGCAAATACATCTTTTCCCCAAATCTGCAGCAGCTGCAGTTGTTCAATGTCAGGAAAAGACTGCCACTGCTTTAAGATGTTGCCAGCATGCAGTATGTATGCAACCATTTTGCCCTTTGAACCTGGAACTCTTGGAAAACTGCAAGAAAAGCAGTTCAAGGAGGAGACCCATCAGAAAAATTAACAGATTCTTTTAACACGTCAACAATGCAGTTATTATTATAGCAGAGGATGTTTACGTACTTCACATTGAAAAAAATAATCTGAGGTTGCCCCAACATTTTCAAGTACTTCAATCAACGTAGATGCAATTACTCACTCTGCTTGTACCACATTTTGTTGACGGTGCTCTAAAATCATGCTGCTCACTGTGGAGTTTCTACAGAGGGAAGCAATCATGTTTCAATGAAACCATTTCCAGGGGATACTTCAGTCTGCAGTCAAGACTAATTAAAGCTCAGAACACCTATCAGAAACCGCTGATATGTCTGCTGAATTCACAAATAAACTCAAGAAGGATTTGTTTGAGATATGGATCACCTTTACAAGTGATAAATGCAATAACAGTGTTTGGAGGAAAGGATGTGTTTGCAAACTTAGTTACAAAACATGTGTTTGCAAAAATAGTTACAAAACATGATGCTGGGGCTATTCTGGATGGCCAACCACCCATTTCAAATAATTGTATTCAG
>NW_015387159.1:261103-285635 GCF_001527695.2 Protobothrops mucrosquamatus
TAAGGGATGCTGTTAAACTATCTTGCTGAAATGGTAAAGATTTTGGGTATTTGAAGAACTAATTAAATGAATAATTTTTATTAACACGGAGGAGATGGATTGTTTAAGTTTAGAGTTTGGAGTTAGAGATATTAATATTTGTTTACTTGTATTTGAATGTTAGCCTAGGTTTGGTTTGGGAAGTCCGGGGGGTGGGGGTATGGGATAAATCATTGTGTAATACCTGTGATGTATTTCTTCTTTTATGATAAAAACAATAAAATTTTATATTGGAAAAAAAAAATAATAATTATGCATTTCTTGTGCATAATTAATAAGTTTAAACCAGGTGAAGTAAAAAAAAAATCTTCCTTTATAGTAATATTTACACTTTGGGGTGGTGGGGGAAGGTTTTTCCATTAGAACTATTTTCCAGAGTATTTATCACCATATATTATATTAAATATTCAAATTCTTTTCTGCATTTTAGAATTTTGCTACTGTCTGGCTACAACCAATAAGAAAACTATCAATTCTTTGCTTTCAAAATGTTTAGATTATCAAAAGAACTTAATAAGGACAATTTAGGAACTAATGTAAACACTTGAGTTGTGATTTGTTGCATTATAATATTAATAACAATTTTTGTCTAAAAATATTGCACAAGAAGACCAATACATATAATACCAGCCCAAACAGGTAATCCTCAGGTTACAACAGCAACTAAGAGAGGGATTGCCACAGCTAAGCAATACGGTCATAAAATATAACATCATAGGATGATATCAATTAGTGATGGCAATCTCATGCAGACCTGTTTGCCACTGGAACCCCTAGATGTGTGAATTGTTAAACAGGAAGAGGTGAGAATCCCAGGTAAGGAGCACAGACGTGCCATAAGGCTGTGCCATAGGGAAGGCACAGGAGGCTGGGGAAGGGTGTGGGAGGTCTCATGCAAGATGTATTGTGGGAAACCTGGGAAGGCTAGAGTAGGGTGTGCATGGTGGAATGGGGAATGCTGTGTACAGGAGAAAAAGTGGGAGTGACTTACCAGAATATTTTCCCTGCTGGCTTCCCGACTGACTTTACTTGTGGGAAGCCAGCAGGGAAAGTTGCAAATGATAACCAAGTGATGATGGAGATACTTTGATGACTGATACTTTGAGTATCAGTTGTATGTCCATTTTTTCAGCACTGCTTCAACTATGAATGGTCGCTGAATGAATGAAGGTAAACCAAAGACTATCTATAAGAAGCTATTTCTTTACATTTTCTTTAACACATCAGACTCAAACCAAGTGTTATATTTCCTCATTAAATGTTCCCTAATCTTGGCTGAGAATCATTCCCAATTTTTTTATGCTAGTTGGATAATCACAGACTCAATGGTAAATGAGCTTTTATGAATGACTGCCTCCCTTTCTCCTCTCTCTCTCTCTCTCTCTCTCTCTCTCTCTCTCTCTCTCTCTCTCTCTCTTTCTCTCTCTTTCCCCTCCCCCCCCTCTCTCACACACACACACTTTTCTCTCAATTAGATGTCTGGATAGGACTTGTTATGATTTATCTTAATTCACTCATTCCAGACATATTTGCTGCAACTCGTCCAGTGTATAGATGTGTTTTTCTTCCCATGTAAATCATATACTACAATGGATTATTTAGTAATTATCTAGTGATAAGTTTTCCCAGCCAAGTTTATAAAATGATGTCTTCACTGAAGTTCTCAGACTGATTCTCAGTCAAGTTCATAAAATTATGTCTACTCTGAAGTTTCAACTCATCTTGAAATACTTGGACTCTATCTTCACCACAATACAACTTAATTCATAATCCTTCTTGAATATAAGTCTCATAACTTCTTGCCCCTGAAAGAAAATAGGCTATTGGCACAAAAGTACAGAGACATGATCAAAACTTGACAAATTGTGTCAAAGACACAAGAAGGAGTGGGAACCAACTGATGATCTGACATCTTGTGATCATTTCAGCAATCTGAGAAATTCACAGAAACTTGTATGAGTGATGGAGAGTTCACTAATTTGCGAACACACTAAAAGTACAGGTTTATAAAACTCTTAAGGTTTTTATAACAGTAAGTCTTGTGAAGAGGAAGAGTGTTACGTTTGTATGTCACTCAAAAAGTTATTACGATTCGGTCACCTGTTTCTTTTTCTTTTCGACCCAGTGACTTTTTCTTAAAATGAATCTGTCATGTCAAAATCTGGTTAACGAACGTTTTCAATAAACTGGAGAACTTTAGTGATCAACTACTGGTAAGTACGATGTTATCTGCAGGAAAGTATCCATGGACACATCAGGATCGAATTGGCATAATTTTCCTAATTTTGATTCTGAAACACATCTTGAGTCCAAGATATAGCTTCTTGTTATTTGGATGCAATTTTTGCACATATTTCTCAGTGGCAAGAAGGTACTGTTGATTTACAATTGATTAATGAAGCATTTACAGTTGAAATATAATAGCCAGTCAAATTTAAGTATACATGATTTATTCTTCAACCTTGAGATTAAGGCAGAACTAAGTAAGGAGAAGAGTCATTCCTCAGAGCTGGCTCATACTGTACATCTCTGTGACAAATAAAAATACCAGATAGCTCCAGTTGCCTTTCATTACTAGGATTTTGTTTGTTTGTTTGTATTTAGAAAAAAAACAACTGCTCCCAAGGTGATAAACATTGCATCAGAATCAGTCGCTTATGATTGTAGTAGCCAAATAAACCATAACTGATTTAATGAACCATTCTGTGTTTCATTAAGTACGCTTGCACAGCATGTCTTAATCTCTGAGTAAGCATATGCTACTATTACAGTTACTAATGTTTCATTCTGCTTCTCCCACCTCTTTAGAATTGTATATATTTTAGGAGTAAAGAGAAGAAACACATAAACAAGTAATTCTGCACTGCAACTGCATAAAGTAATTTCCTCTCTAGACAGTACTCAAGCTGAAATGCAAGACCCCTAAAATATACAGCTCTTCAGAAAGCACTAAAAATTATGGAAAGATTTGGGCTGCAATATCCATCAACTGCTTTGTTTTATGTGGAAAGAATTTAATCCAATCTATTTCTGTCTATGTAAGAAAAACACCCTTATATTAAAAGAAAGGGTAGATCGGGACCATTATAGGCTAGCTGATGGGGAAAATCTAAAACATTTTTTTTCTTAAGGTTTTATTTTAAATGAAACATACATCCTTGGGGATGGGGGAGATTTTTAAATTCACACTAATAGATTTGGGGAGGGGAGAATTCTTTCATTAGGTTTCATGGGTTTTTCTTTAAAAAGTGCTGGGGAAAAAAACCTAGCTTTATTCCACCTTGTACAGAATGGTTTGAAATAGGAAACTATATGTAAAGCAACACTTATAAAATGTTAAGACAAGACAATATTAATTTTACAGATAGCTCAATCTAGCCCTCATTCATGAATGAAATCAACCACATTAAAACTCTTTTCTATTGACAAATATAAAACTTAAAGAGTTTGTGGGATTATAAAGACGTGACTGCTTTTGGTCATGAGACATATGGAAAAACACAATGTAAAAGTGGTATTTTACTCATCTTTTCTTTTGATGGGCTACACTTTGTTTTTAATCTTCATGCTTTGAGGATTACAGAAGACCATGTTAATGCTGTTACAGGAATGAATGGGGCAAAAATGCCCAGCTTTTTTACTGCTAGTTCCTCTCCCCAGAAGATAGATACATTATGCTTATCAAAGGTTCAATGAATCTATTTTGCTGAATATTTTTAATGAATAATTTAAAAAAGGGAATACATGATGCCCCATAACATGATTTTCTGGGCAAATTTCAGTGGTGTGCTTAAGTTGCTTGCACCTGTTTAAAAGAACTCCCCAAGTTTATCTTATGTAAATAGTAATACCCAATGCAACTTATTTTTCATCAAATGTCTTTTGGAGATATTAACTGCCTCCTCTGACTGAAGAGATAACAGATTCTTTGTTTTGTTTTGTTTTCTTACCTCTGTTTTGAGGGCAGTGAAGTAAGTGCCACCATGAGCAGAGATGTTAAGGTAAATAAACTGAATTTAAATGAATGTATCCGAGTTCCTGTATTTCTCTTTATCTGTCCTTATTTCACAAAAAAATGATGAGCAGTGTTTTCATAGGGAAATACTTGACCAATCATAGGATCCACATCCACATCAAATTACAGTTTTTAGAAATGATGAAAAAAGAAACACCATAGAACTACTACAGCAATCTTGGCATAACAAAAAAGACAAAACAATATACAACTTTTATTTATGGCAAAAGACATGAACAAAATAGTATTTTTTCTCTAATGATCTAGAAGATATTTGAACTGTCATAAAATACTAACTGCGAATAGCTTTAAAAAGAAATGATTGTGTTGGGCACAGTATAAGAATGAATAACCAAAAACATTAGACACACGTAGACAAAATACATTACCACTTTTCTTTCTTGCACAATTTGATGAAAAGCGCAATTTCACTTTCAAAGAAACTGTAGAAAATTATAAAATCTCCCGGCAGTAGTAAAGGAGGATTGGAAGGAAAAATACTGCTAGCCTTATGATTAGTCGATAAACTATAGGATGCATTTATATTTTTCACAGATAGTATGAAAAGAAAAAAAACATTTCCAAACTTTACTGAAAAATTCAAGTCTTTTTTGTCAACAAATCTGTTGTTTTTGCTTCCCGTATTTAACAGATCATTGAACCAGATGGCTCTCAAGGTCTTTCCCAATGGTATATTTTTAACAACAGATATTCAAAATCAGGTTGAAACTCGTGTTAAGTAATGAAATAACCTGGGCTTTTCCTTCCATGACTGAAAAATGAGGTCAAGGTGAGATGGCATAGAACAGAACTGTAATGAAAGTATTAATGGTAGAAGCTCATTACTCCATTTTTCTCTCAGAATGGCATGATAACCAGTGATGCTTACTACTTCAATTTTAACAATGTACAGGTAGTCCTTGTTTAGTGACTATTGCTGAGATCATCACCAAGTGACACTAAGTGGAAAAAATCACTTACTGACCATACTTTGAAAACACATGCTTCACATGAAAATATATTCCTGAAGCTTGGTTTCCCTCCTCAAACTAGTCCACCATTTTTAGTGCAGAAGCACAGGTATGTTTTGGGGTTTTGTTTTGTTTTTTTGACACAAATCTTGTTTGGAAAAGTACTTACAACCAGTGAAATGTTATGGGTTCATCTTCTAATCATACACCTGAAAGCCAGCACACTGTTTAAAAACTAGTACAATGGTACAGGTGATAGAAGTTGCATACTCCTGGTCTAAATCAACATTCCTATTTGTGCTAGTCTATGTGTTCATCACACCCAGTACAAAATGGTCTGTGGGTTAGACATGGTGGAAAACATATATTTTCTAAAGGACAGCCAATGCCCACCAACAGTAAAGTCATTTTTTTAAAAAAACCCAGCAACAAGTTGAAGTGTTATAAGAGGACCTTATAACTTAATAAGAACTAAATAGCTATAGAAGTTCAATCAATCTGTCAGTCAGTCAGACAACACAGATAACAGTGAAGAGAATTAAGATCAAGCTACTCAGGAGAAAGCCTTGATTACCTTGATGGATTTATTTAAATCTATTCAATTGTGTTTTTTTTAAAAAAAACCAACCAAAATTAAAATAAGATAAAGTACATGGGAAGGAAAAATATGCAGACATATACATCCATTCTTTTTTATTAGTTTCCAAAGATGCCTCTCTAGTTAACAATATATACTGCCTGCTCCTATATAAGGTTAGAGAGAGTGCTTACATCTGATCAGAGAGTATGCAGGATGCAAAAAACAGGCTGAAATTAAAGGTGTGATACAGCCAAGTACCAGAATTTCCAACTCTTTAAGCTAAAGTAGGGAGTATCAAACTCATAATGTCACGTAACATGTCGCGCCGTATTGCAACTTTTTTCCCATGGGGTGGGCGCGGTTTCGGCATGACGCATCCGGCCTGCGGGCCAGCAGTTTGACACCCCTGAGCTAAAGGCCTTGAATGTGAATCCTCTGAGAAATTAAATATCTTGTTTCAGCCACAGCTGCCTAAGGACAAGTTTGAAGTTGTACAATGCATAGAAGAAATGGAGAAATAAAATACCTTGAGTTTTAAAATACCATACTGTTAGATCAAAAACAAGGAATCTATGCCCACAAGATGTTGCTGAATACATTTCCAAGCATCCCTCACTGACTGTAGCTGCTGTGAGTTGTAGTTCCCAGCACTAGCAGGTTTTCCATCACTGATCTGAACCAGTGTTTGTTTCTCAACCTTGGCAACTTCTCAACTTCCAGAATTCCCTAGCCAGCATGTTGAAATTGCAACAAATTAAGTCATATGCAACTTTATATGAGAGGTTGGCCAGTTTCTCTCGCCTTGCTACAGAGATCTTTGACTTGAAGCCAATTCTATTTCTATCACCTTGGAAGAAATCTTACTGCTTTCCAAGGGATTTGCTCTCAGGTGTGTGCCTCATGGCAGGCTCTTTTCTGAGTGCTAATACACTAATCACACAACTTCCCAAGAAGAATGTGAGGAAATAAATATAACTGTCCATCAGATCTGTCCTCAGAGAATTGGCAATTAACACTTCATCTGGGAAGACATCTGTTACACTCTACGTTGACTGAATGCTGGATTAGCCAAGCAATAATTATCTACAGATAGACACATTTACAACATTTATCTACTGAAAACATTCCATACAATAAAACCTTTGCTGAGCCGTTTGGCTTTTCACTTTGTGCAAAACTTAAATAAGTTAAATGTAGAAAATGAAGAAAATTCAGAATTCATAGAAAAATAAAACCTGGGCTTATTTTCCATACTCCATCATTTTTTTTAAAAAAAAACTTATCCCACCTTTGTTACTTTATAAGTAAGTTGAGGTGGCAAACATATCTAATACCCCTTTCTTCTCACACAACAAATCTGTGAGGTGGGGTTGGGTTGAGAGAGACAGAGTAACTGGCCCAAAGTCATCCAGTAGGCTTTCATGCCTAAGGTGGGACTGATTATACTTAAATTATAGGACAGGGGTCTCTAACCCCCGGTCCATGGACTGGTACTGGTACGCAGCAATGCCAGCAAATGGGCTGCACAAACAAGCAAAGCTCCATCCTCAGGATGCCGGCAGTATTGAAAATCACACCCTCTCTGGTCTGCAAAAAAACCTTTCTCCATGGCACCAGTCCCCGATGCCCAAAAGGTTGGGGACCTCTGTTATATAACATCTTTTTAACTTTTTTTGATTTTTTATAAATATTTTTTTTAAAAAAGACTTTGTCCCCCACAACACAGCATATAGAAGGCTTCTTGTGGAATAGCTTGGTTTGTGAATGTGTGGCTGGTCAAACATTACTCAGTGAGATGGATTTGAATCAATTGTTGCCCAACCCTTCAGCCACCATTACACACCAAATGGCACTAACCCAATTTGAAACAAAATCTGATCTTTAATATACCCTCTAAATATGGTGAGATGGCATACCACCTTATCCAAACAATAAGATCCATTGCAGAATTCTCTACCAATGCAGAACATCCTATGAGAATACCTATAACAAGGCACAAAACAGTGGGCTTTGTGTTGGTGAAAATATTAACAAGCAACTTAAGATTTTTCTCTCACAGATGGAGCTTCAACTAAAGGGCAGAAGCCAGGATGCGAGCACCAGTGAATCAATCACTGATTGCCAATGTGCAACACTAGCAAAGCACTAACATCCAAAGAAAGGCAAAAGATGTGTAAAAGTAAAGGTTACACTTTAGATAGAGCTATAAAAATACAGAGCCCCCATCCTTCAAAACACAAGCTATACAGAAAGTGGCACTACTTGGCCATTTGATTCCCCCCCCCCCCCCGCTGATGCATTATAGCAGTGGTGGCAAACCTATGGCACGGGTGCCAGAGGCGGCACTCAGAGCCCTCTCTGTGGGCACGCATACCGTCGCCCCAGTCCTAGGCCTTCAGCTGGGTTTTATAAAACCTTTTCACTTTGGGCCTCCGCCACCATGTGCAAAAAAAAGGTTCAATCAATTAGTCAATTTCAACTTCTCGCTGGGAAAAAAAAAAGATCTTGCAAAGTTGGAATTGATTGATTGAACTTTTTAGTCCCACCCAGTCTGCTGTTACCACCACAGCCATGCCCACCCAATGGGCCACACCCACCTAATGGGCCACACCCACCCGGCACCCGAGATGCATAAGTGGATTTTGGGTTGCAGTTTGGGCACTCGGTCTCTAAAAGGTTCGCCATCACTGCATTATAGAGTAGGCATTTTCAAGCTGTTTATACTGGGAAAATTAGTAAATTTAAAAAATGATCCTGTAACCCTTAATCAAGTGGGTTAGAATACAAAAAGGTAGAAAACTGGCTATTTATGAGTGAAACCCCCCTCCCCCATAGTTATATGTGGAACCTCATCAAGCCTCACATTTTGAAAAATCCTGTCCTTCCCAGTCTGGGAGAAAAGGTTGTTCTGATGCTGCTTGGTCCCAACAACTACTTGGCAACTACTTTAATGATTACCCATTTTGCAATGAAAGAGATGGGAGGTGAAACAACACAGAGACCAAGTAAGTTCTATCTATCCCAATATCTCTCTCGATTGTAATTATACAACTATAATAGAAATTTGTTTGAAATATTCATCAATCCAAAATTTCTGTTTCTTTGATTAGGATTCTTTTATTTATTTATCTAATAAAAGAGGTTTCCACGGTCATGTGGCCAGCATGATATCACAGAATGCTGTTTCCTTTCCACCAAAGTGGTGTACCTATTTAGCTACTCGTATTTGCATGTCTTCAAACTGCTAGGTGGGAAGGAGCTAGGCGAAGATAGGTGCTTACACCATTGTGCGACGCTCAGGTCTTGAACCCGTGCTGCTGGCTTTCCAGCTAACAGATACAGTGTTTTAACCACTGAGCCACTGCATGCGCAAAAAGTGTCTGTAGGCCACAAGGAATTCCTGAGGTAGTCTTAGGAAATACAACTGGTGGGTAATTATTTTTGGAATGTGTCAGCCACTCAGAACCAGGAATTAAGGCATGTCCTGAGGATTCACAAAAATTAATTTACCTACACTTTCTATTTTTGCCTCTCTCTCTCTCTCTCTCTCTCTCTCTCTCTCTCTCTCATACTGAAGCATTACAGGTTGTATGCTTTGCTACGGTATGTCCTTTGCCTAGGTTCCTTTACTCTTCAGTATTTTGATTAATGACTTGGATGAAGAGGTAGAGGACATGCTTATCAAACTTGGAGACAGTACATAAATCATTTGGATAGCTAATACTTCGAAAGATAGAAATAAAATTCAAAATGATCTTGATAGGTTACACAAAAGGGTTGAAAGTAAGAGAGTGAAATTTAACAGAGGCAAATGCTAAGTTCTCCATTAAGGGTACAAGAATATATTGCACTGTTGTAGAATGGAGGATATACAGCTTGAAAATAGTAATTCTGAAACATGCTACAAACTGAGTATGAGCTAACAATATGAAATGGCAGCAAAAAGATAAGTGCAGTTTTAGGTTGCATCAACGAAGTCCAGTTTCCGTCACAGTGAGTACTGTAATTGTTACACTCTTCTTTGGTCAGACCCATTCCTCTGGGCTCCCACTTCTGGGTAATCCCACTTTAAGATTCAGTATAGGATAATAGGAATAATCAAAGGATTAAAAACTAAGACAAAAAATAAAGATGATTAGTATATTTAGCATTCAGAAAATATGACTCTACTTTGTCTTTACACAAGTAGCAAGGTTCCATTCCTACAGTGCATAACAACATTTGCCAAATAAGCTATTTGCAGACCATGAGTTTGAAATATACAAATTTGAAATATATTTCAGTATTTTTAATTGATTATTTTTTTATAGCTTGTGGTTATGTAACCATGGAAGACTCATGAAAAATGAAGAAATTATCAGATACCAATTAGAGTTAACACATTAAATGATATATACAACAAAAAGTGTCTAAAGTGCTTGATTAATTTTACTGAGAAGACTTGTCCTCAAGGCAGAAATGAAAAAAAAAAATAGATTGCTTCCTAAATAGTGCATTACAGCTCAGATAAGGTCCCTTCATGCTACCATTAAATGCTTCAGGCTAGAATTAAAATAGAGTCTAAGAATTTATTTAGAAAAGTTCAATTCATAATATTTAGGGGATATTTAAAGATACAGAAGGGAAAAAATAATATTGTAATTGCCCAAAGAACAGAGCTAGGATTTTGTCTGCACATCAACTGGTAGTTATTAATCTATTCTAAAGGACATATAATACTTACCCCAAAATATTAAATAAGCTTACTATTTAAACGTTGAGGGCATTTGCCATAATATATCCTAAAAGCTAGGACTGCTTTTGTTTAAAGGTAACCCCTGCTCAAAAAAAGCGTAAAGATTGTGTGACATATACTGAGATAATATATATTTGAGATTTACACAGAGACACTTGATACGTATTTCACACACTGATGCCTATTTCAATCCATTCTCTGAAACCTGAACCATAAATATATGTAGGTATAGGTATATTTGTAGGTATAGATATATGTAGCTATATGTATAAGCTCTAGTCTAGATGTAGTCTTGTGTGCTCATAACCTTAAAAGGAGGCAGAGAGACTATACTTAGAATACTAAGTAGTTTTTTGAACAAAAGATCTTCAGAAGGATTATTATTATCTGAGAAAAGCTAACACAGAAGGCAACCCAAATAATCAAAAGCTGGAACAACTTCCTATATAAAAAAAAGGAAATATTGTGTTTTGGGATGTTTCCTTTAGAGAAAAAGACAAAGTAAAATAAAATTGTAGATTATATGTTTATATACAGATAGATAGACAGATAGATGCATTCACACATGCTGTGTAGAAAGTGAACAGGAAGGGTATTTTTCCCCTTCCCTCAAATTTAATATATAACTTCGGACATTGGATTAAGCTGAACAGTAGGGGATTCGGAAGAGATGAAAGGAAATATTTTTCACACTGCATTACATAATACTATGTAATTTGCTACCGCAAGTATGCTTTTCAATACAAATGTCTAGTGGATTGCTGGATGCCACTGATGCCATATTCAAGAACAATCTGACTGGCCACTGAAAGAACAGAATGGCTGGATCTCTGAAATGTCTAAAATACTGTTAATAAAAATGTATATTTCTATGTGTATGTCATACCATGATGAGGTCCATACGGAACTCACTTGCCTAGATCCTTCTTGCTCAATTGAAATAGCATAATTTTTCTTTGGTGTATAACACCATTTTGTCTATAGTTTGTTTAAATTTCAAGCAACAAATACACATCACACAACTCATTCTGTCCCATTGGGTCTTATTTCCACACATTAATAATTAATGGGGAAAACATTTATAATATTTGAGAGAACTGGCTGTTCTGTTCTGTAGGGCTCCTTTTACATCTAAAAGGAAATGAGATTCTTTTCCTTTCCTTTCCACCTGCACAGCTCACCTGGCTCCAATCTCTTTGAATGGCAACTAAGAATTCTGTCTCCTCTCTTAGGGGCATCCATACTGGAACAATCAGAGGTTGACCAGGGTCCACACATACAGACTACATATCAAGAGTTAGTCTTTTTTCCTCCAGTTATTCTGCAGACCCTCTTTGGCACTGGAATATATCTGCAAGCCTTAGTAAGTTTTTCGCAGCATGGCAATTTATAAAATCATGCTTTGCACATAAGTATATTCTTACTATTCTCTCCCTGTAAAGGTTGAGACTACTTGTAGTTCACTCTTACACTCAGGGTCTATGACAAAGTGCACAGAACCTCTACAAATCACCATTTGCCACCCATAGAAGTTCCTGCATGATTTACCATTCTCATTACATTTTCCAGTTATCTGTGAATAGATCAGCTCCATACTCACAATCCACATATGCTTTCAGACCGTAATGAGATCACCTTTTAACTCCTTGGGATGCAAGGTTTACATCCTTCAAGGTTCTCCCTTCCACCATACTTGCTGCTTCCCAGCAAATAAGCCTTCCTACCAATCAAATCTCTTAACAGTTTTTTTTCTGTGAGGCTTTAATTGAGCCTTCGCATAGAAACAGAGATTTGCTGTGTAAAGCTTAGAAGTCTGTGATTTACTGTTGAGTCATCACTAAGGAGTTGGGACACTAACTGGCAGCAGAACAAGACAAAACTGAATAAAAACTCTGGCAACATGCAATCTGAAATCTTCTTGTGGGTAATATGTATGACACATAGCAGTGATGGCGAACCTTTTAGAGACCAAGTGCCCATAAACCGTCCTGCTCCCCATCCCACCCGCCAGGCCACCCACCACCTCCATGGCCCACCGCAGATCGCCCAGGTGACCCAGCAGCCCCCGGCAGCCATGCACTCTGCCCTCACCCCGCAGCATCATCTGCGTGCAACAAGGCGTGAGGGCGGAGTCTTGTCCCCGCTGCCTGGCTGCCATGTCCTTGGCTGCACTGCTCCGCGCAGGCTGCGCCCAGGGGTGATTCTCCTATGGGGGGCTGCTGGTGAGGGGATCACGGGGGAGGCGGAGCTGGGGCAACAGCGTGCGTGCCCACAGAGAGGGCTCTGAGTGCCACCTCTGGCATGCGTGCCATAGGTTCGCCACCACTGACATTAGCCTTATTAATTGGGGGACAGGAGTAAGAAAGCAAAAGTTATAGAAAACTAGATTTACTTATTTTAGCCTCCAATTTACTGGTAAGTTTAGAATAGAATAGAGCTGGAAGGGACCTTGGAGGTCTTCTAGTCCAGCCCCCTGCTCAAGCAGGAGAACCTATACCATTTCAGATAAATGACTGTCTAGCCTCTTCTTAAAAACTTCCAGTGATGGAGCGGCCACGATTTCTGAAGGCAAGCTGTTAATTATTCTCACTGTTAGGAACTTTCTCCTTAATTCCAGGTTGCTTCTCTCTTTGATTAGTTTCCAACCATTGTTTCTTGTCCTGCCCTCTGTGCTTTGGAGAATAATTTGACCCCCTCTTCTTTGTGGCAGTCCCTCAAATACTGGAATACTGCTATCATGTCAGCTCTATTTTTTCTTTTCTTTAGATTAGCCAAACCCAAGTCGTGCAGCCATTCTTCATATGTTTTAGTTTCCAGATCTTTGATCATCTTAGTCGCTCTTCTCTGAACTTTTTCCAATGTCTCAACATCTTTTTTGAAGTATGGTGAACAAAATTGGTTGCAGTATTCCAGGTGTGGTCTTACTAGAGTTTTATAGAGTGCGTTAGGGTATGAATTCTCAAACTCAGTGTTCCTAAACTTAGGCAACTGAAAGATGTGGGGACTTCAACTCCCAGAATTTTCGAGCCAGCAAAGCTAAGAAACATTGTTCTAGCTAGTGTTGGTGCAGTAAAGAAAGCTACCTGATTTCCTGACAAACAATGAATATATAGATGTTCTGGATCTGTACTATTTTATAAATTGCCAACCTCTCTCAGGTTTTCAGAGGTCTATTACTATGTGCTAGTCTGGTATTACATTTAAACTACTGAGGGAAATGACAGTGAATTTTCTATCTCATCAGTTTTAACACTATTAAAAATTTAGGGAAACTAGTAGAATTATAGCTTAACCTTTGTTCAAGATAATTAAATTGCATTTTTGTGCATGTTTAGAATTAAAAGTATTGATTGCTTAACAAGTGATATGAAAGGGTAACCTGTTATTTCGAAGTCTGAGCTAACCATTAGAAGCCAAACAAGTATATTATATAGCATTTTGTTCTCAAGGAACACATACTTTTCTTTTTCAATTAGGCTTTATGTGAAGACAAACACTGAAACTGTACCAAACCAATCTGAAATCAAATATTACTCCTGAATTTTATTTCTTTAAAAAATGCAAACTAGAGGAAGCAAACTACAAAATGTAAGAATCAGATTTTTGTGCAGCAAAATTCCTGGAAGAGGAATATACCTTTTTCAGTCAAAAGACAAAGCACACAATGGAATTGCCAAAACCAGTTCTTGTTTTTTAACAGGTCTCTTTTTCCTTTTTCCCTATTTAGGGGGGAAATGGCCAGATCAGAGATTCAGTCATTTTTATTATGTCTGCCTGAAGGAACTTCTGTTGAACTACTTATATAGTAGATTCCGTACCATGCAGAATCTAAATGAGACTCAGATCTTCAAAACAGGGTCCTCTCTCTTGATTTGGGGAAATGGGAAATATTTCTGTGTTACTTCCAGAAATTACACCACTGGACAACCAATAGCTTGCTTTCCTATCTTTGATTAACCTAATTATATCTTTTCAAGTCACATGTGTGTGTGTATGGTGTGTCTGTGTATCTACCAAAAGAATGTGTTTAAATGATCTTCAATGTTTACATGGTTAAGATAATACAGGAATCAATATATAAATTTAATTCATCTCCAGTCTTTAAAAACAAATGTTTTTTATTGGGGATTTGTTTAAATAGAAGTTGCTATATACTGTTGGTCTATAGACTGGGTTGGGTAGATTCATTCGATGAGTGTTTCATCGAATGGTGAAAAGGGCACCTATCCTTATCATAAACATCTTTTTAGGTTCAAGATACTACAACAGATAAGAATGGATTTTTAAATTAAAAAATAATTTTAATTAAAGTCTCGGATATAATTGTTATAACCAATATTTATGGATATAGTTTTGACTTTCCCACCATGTTTCATGAGTGTTTTTATTATTTAGATATCTCCCATAATTCTATTATTATGGAGGAGACTTCAGTGAGATATTGGATCCTGAACTGGATAGCAATATTCCCACTTATTAAAAAAAACCAGTCATGAGTGAAAATTGTAAATTGAACATGTACATATCCTATAAGAAGGAATATAGCATATACATGAGACTAATTTGGAAAATAACTAGGCTACATGCCCTACTACCAATCTATGTAGGGAGTTACAATAGATTGAGTATAAGGTAATGAAACTTTACCACAATGAACTGAAATTGTTTTAACATGCTTACATTAGAGATGTTGGGAAAATGGTGAAAGGCTCTGGCTGGATCAGAGCAAGCTTGGTTCTGGTTTGCCATTTATCTTCACAACAAAAAAATATCTTGTATAAATCAGCATATATAATACAGCCATTTGTCTGAAATGGTATAGGGTTTCCTGCCTGAGCAGGGGGTTGGACTAGATGACCTCCAAGGTCCCTTCCAACTTATTATTATTATTATTATTATTATTATTATTATTATTATTATTATTATTATTATTATTATTATTATTATTATTATACTGGACTAGGATTTCAGATATGCCCTTATACCTATGTTCTAACTATATTTCCCATTCCTTCCATTCCATGTATGTTTTGTAGCTGCCTTTCCTAATATTGTTATGTGTTATAACAATTGCACTTTTGGATCACAGAATACTCTGTGATGTTCTAAAATTAGATCAGGGTACAAAATAACTTTGAAAAGTTGCAGAATTTTGATTTATAAAGGGAACCCCTCTACATCTGTTGAAGTAAATACTTTTAGCCTTTTTATCCTGAGAGCTTCTGATTATTTCTGAAGCCCTTTGCTTTATAATATTCTACAGTCAGCTATAAGAAGGAAACCAGTGTTTCTTGCCTATACATACCAATCATCTGGGCTGCAACAAGTAAACAAGAACTGTTTGGTCCTTGCAGAATTGTCAGATTGCCTCAGAAAGTGTCAAGCTAGGATTTGGAGAAGAACATCATACCTCCTCTGAAGAGATCTCATACGCTCATATCAAAAAAGCTGATGGGAATACCATAACCAAAGAAATGTGGTTCCCCTTCTTCATTGTCTAGAAACTTTTTTCATGTCAATACTGATGAAGGATTATATCCAACTCTCTCACATATTGAATAATCTTCTAGAAGAGCATGGAAAGTAATGGGTTGGAATGTCACAGAGCAAAGTAGTCTGTAAAAATGTTCTTTCTATTCTTTAGAAGAAAGGAATTCATACTCATGACAGCTTACTTTCTGTGCAGGCTCACTATTAGAAGCATATCATTAGACCTAATCTAGAAAATATATTTTATCAGATCAATTTTATTCAACTATTAAACTACATAATAGACAATTTAAAATTTTTATACTTATGAACTATTACAAATTTATTTTTAAATGAACTTATGAACTATATTAGACTTCCAATATTTTATATTTAATATTGCAAATTTTACAAGCAGTTTCTTATTTCAGTCTTATTTCTAAAGGCTGCATTATAGTTTAAATGTACAATTTTAAAATAAATTTAAATCCCAAACCCTCTCTTGTTTTGCATACCAACCCATTAAAAGTCTTACTACTGCAACCAAAATAGTATTAGTGTACAAAACAATACGCAACACACTCAAGTACAGAGTTGAAAATAAGGACCATAATAAAGAGCATTTTTGATACACATGTTCATGGGCAGCATTTCAGGTTTTCATTTTTTGTTTCATTTTTTTTTACAATCTATATCAATAAAATGAGCACAGGGACAGTTTCAGTTCATTACTTCATTGATGATAGTTTTTACATTTGCAATCCACACTGCATTCTTTTGGAGTATTTTATTAGCCTATTGAGTGATGAATATAATTATGTATTATTGCCTTACACTGACACCTGGTGGAGTATTGCAGCCTATTTACTCAATGGCACTAGAGTGAGATTTACAAGCAACTTAAAATACTGAAAGGCCAAATGAAAACAACCAACCTTATGCAATTTAAAATACTGCTCTTTTTCCTTTAGAAACTAATAATTTCAAACAAGATTTATATGTTCAATTAAATGCTCTATGCTGTATACATTTCTATGTGACAAACACAAGTGGAATTCCATTTCCCATGTACCACCTTTAAATATTCCATTAGCAAGTGATGTATTTCACTGTAAGCTTCCACAACATTCCATTCCAAAAATAAAATATTCTGAATTAACTTTCCACCTTAGGATGAAAGAGTCATGTCTTTATACAAGGAAAACTATATTAAATTTATACATGTTCACAGCAACAACTTTTTACTTAATTTGTAGGATTTAGCAAAGCTATACTATATGTTTACACACTATTTCTGGGCAAATAAGATCTGATCTTTGCTCAAGAAAGTTGGCAGTTTCAAATTACAAATTACAATTGTTTTTGTAATTGAAAAAAGCAAAAATGCCAAACAACCATTCTTGAAAAGTTGCATCTGTAATAGAATAGTCTGATTTACTGCATGACTTCTGAATCTTTTTTCTGTTTCCTCCATATGTTCCAGAAGTAATGAAAATAAAGTGGGCTATCATCCAAGCTTCTAATACATTTCCATTCTGTTCATACATATGTAATGATAGAAAATGATTATTCACAATAAATCATTGTTTCACACTGAAGAAGCTAGCAAAGATTAAATCCAAAAATAAGAATTTCACAAGTCCTACCCCACACAGTCAAATGTTTTTCTACTCTGATATTTATAATTAATTCATGTTTGGTGCCATAATGCTCCAAAGTTTTCTTTTGTTTAGTTTTAAAAAGGACTACTTCAGTTTTCCAATAACCTTCCAGAAGCACCCTTGTTCACCTGCTCTCTCCCACTCCAATTCTGGTTTAAACATGACTTTTAGTACACAATTTAAAATCTGAAGATAGTGAACTTAATGATACAGTTGAAGATCACTAAGTTAATTTTCCACGTTCCAAAAGCCACTTCAACAAAACCAAAGCCCACAATAGTGGAGTTTGTGAAGCAGCAATTTTAAATCTCCAAAAAGGAAAATAAACATTCTGTTAAGAGCAGTAAAAGTTACTGTCAAAAGCTCTGGATCACCATTGTTTTCTTTGGCAGGAGAAGCCATGCCTTATTTGTAACTTTTTAATAAAAAAATTCGAACAGGAAAAAGGCAAAATTCCTAATAGAAAAATCCTATGATAAATGAAGATTTAGCTGTAAATCTGCAAATGCAGAAACTCCTTTCTAAATTGAAGAAAGGCATTAACTTCCACAACATACTACTTAACTGTGAAAAACGAATGGTTAGACTAGACTAAACATTTAAGTTAACTTTGAACATCAGAGAACTTCCAACAATACCTACCTACATATGACTTTAAAAAAAGGAAAAGTAAGAAACTAGCTATAGAGCTCTATAATTGGAAGTAAGTCTATACAAAAACACATTTCTAATGACTGACATTAGATCTGTTTGGAAGAATATATTTCTATCAAAATTCCCAAACAATGTGTTCTTGTAGTGGAATTAGCAGTCCTACTTTTTAGTTCTGACTCACCTTACAAAGCTTTTGATAACGTGGTGATGAAACTGCCATTCTCTGCAAGCGATGTAGCAATACCACAACTTTCTGCAGTGATGTTCTCACCACCGCCATCATTTTAAGTTTGCCACACTTCTGAAGGCACCTCAGAATTTGCATTATAAATGAAGAGCACCCAGCATTTTCTCTTGGTTGCTGGACAATGATTTGCCAGCTTTCTGAGCATGCTCGCTTCCAAGACAGCTTTTCCAGGGGATAGACTCAAAGGCATAAGCAATAAGCATCATGTTAAAAGTATTCCTTCTTCCAGAGAGCCAAATACATACAAAAAGCAAAGCCTGCCTGCATCCTCAAAGGCTGGATTTGTTTAGCAGTTCCAGAAAGAGAGAAGTTGTTGATCAGACAGAGATGCCTGCTTCGAAGTGGAGAACTACATACCAGCAAACGTTGATTAATTGACGAGGTAGAGCTGCAGAGATGAAGCACAATTCCTCCGGGAAGCCTGCTCTGACATCATCATAATAGTTCTCCTCTTGGATAGGCTTCATAGAAAAACAGGGAATGGCATTCCTTCCCTCACTCCGGAGGAAGATGCTGTCACCCTCACACTGAAAGCAGCTCTGGCAGAGCTGCGGAGCAAGTGAATCACACAGACTGCTCTAAATCTTATAAGAACAGAGGGATACCTGCCCTAATTATAGCAGCCATACATTAAAATACAATAAATCCCATAGTGGCTGCTCTCCAAAAGCTAGATTATTGTCCTCAAAAGGAAGCTCTACAGGGGCAAAACCTATCTTGTAAAAACTCTCCTAAGCTAATTTGCTCCCGAAAGAAGAAAGCTACATGCAGAAGTATGAAGGTAGAATAGTTCTGGTGAAATCTCCTATTAGACTGAGCTTCTCCACTGAGCAAAGATTTGATTTTAATTTTTCAAAAATGGTTTTGTATGTTTGATTACTCTACCTTTTTGTCTCCTCCGTGATCAGGATCTTTGCAGTTTTAAATCTTGATAACAAACTCTGACAAGTAGTATCATTTAACTCTCTTGCTGCGAGAGACAATGTTTAGCAGCAAGAACATACTCCCATTGTGGCAAGTGTTATCACATGTTACATCGTATTTAAAAAAGCGGAGGATGCTATAAGATAGCTTAAGCACTATCAATCTAAGTGTAAACAGACCAGTACCCAAGAGAGTAATGCCTAGGAACCCTCATATGTTTCCTTGACTTAAGAAAGATGGGATAGAACATCAAGGCACACAGAACTTCAATAGGAATCTTTGTTTCTGACAATCGGACAGCAAGTTTCATCTTATTTCATCTCTGTGCTTTAGACAGAACTAGATCACCCAAGCAACTCATAACTCATCTAGTGCAACATCTTGCTGAACACATCACCTACATATTACCCAATCAAAACCAGTAAGCAAATATGCTGCACGGAGGACTATGATGAGCAAAATTGGCCCGTATGATATTCAAGAAAGGGAAACCCATACCAGACAATATAAATTATGTGGGAATTCAATCATAAATAAAATTGATTATTATGTGTAAAGAACCTAATTTTAGTCAGTAATTCTAGAACTTCTGTTATACTCGAAACAATTCCTAATAACTCCAACTTACAAACTCAGAAGCCTGATTTGGAACAGCAGCAAAATTGCATGGCATTATTCCATGGCATACAGTATTAGCATGAAGAAGAAGCTGAAACCACAAGAGACACGCAGCGATTACTTGAACTTTTCAAGGGTCAGATGCCACTCATGGTTCTTCCTATCTGCTACTACCATTCCTATGTTTTGTGTATGTTCCTTTCTTATTGGAAAAGTATGAATGGCAGTAATTGGGAGAACCCTAAAATAATGACAACCTTTCAAGGCTTCAAATACCACATGGCTTAGATACTTGGGGGAAAACATTGATTTTTGCTTTTCTGAATTCCATGTGATAATTCCAATTGTGTTTAAAAAGCAATCAATTTATGCATCTGGATGCTGAGCAGATTGGTACTTCACTCCAGCAACTGCTCAAAAATCCAAGGAAGTAAATGGCTCCTCCAAGGCCAGCAGCTAAAACTTAGGTGCATGTTTTTTTGCATGTAATTGGAGCCTCCATATATTGATTGGCTGAGACATCAGAATAGAAAAATCACAAACTATAAAGATAGCCACTTGTGGTTGCTTGACACTAATGATTTATTTGAATCCATTTCCACAGAAAGATGAGATTTATGCCTCCACAAGCTAGAAATTCAAAGATTCTTGTACACCTAACCAATTTACAGCCATTAACAAAATCAATGAAAGCTTTGATATACTACATTGAATATTTAGAATTAGTTTCTTGACTCTATGTGTATAGGTCTCAGGGTATCTTAGAGCAGGGCTTTTCAACCAGTGGTACGGATACCACCTGTGGTACATTGGCACCTGGTAGATGGTACGCGACCATCCTAGAAAAGGTAGTGGTAATGGGGGAGGGGAATGAGCTGAACCAGTGGCAGCACCGCACAAGCCTGAGCGAGAGATGGCTGGAGCTGCAGGGCTTTCAGGGCTCAGTGGAAGCGCCAGGATCAGCGCCAGGCTCCAGCTGGAGCCCGGTGCTGATCCTGGTGCTTCTGCTGAGCCCTGAAAAAGCACCAATCAGATGGAAAGCAGCACTGATCCTGGTGTTTCTGCTGAGCCCAGAAGAACGCCGATCAGCTGGAATGTTGCAGCATCTCCATCTGATTTACATTCAGATGCTTGGCAACTGATTCATATTTATGACGGTCACAGTGTCCCAGGGTCATGTGAAGTGACCAAAATCTGCTGCAACCACCCAGCAGACGGGGGGAATAAAAACCAAACACCCCCCATCCCACCCCCACTGTCAATCCTCAACAGAAATGCTCACAACAATGAAAACCTCGGACAGGAAGAAGAGTGCCACTGAGTGGGTAGGCAGGTGTCTTGCTCGACTGTGGCTTGGGGGGCACTTTTTTCAGTGCCATTGTAACTTCGAACAGTCACTAAGTGAACTGTTGTAAGTCGAGGGCTACCTGTACTTTATCACTTTTTTCCTTTTTTTTGGTCATCAAGTTTTTGACACCTTGCTAGGCAACTGGTGGTACTCGGATATTGCCATATCCTAAAAGTGGTACAATGGGTGAAAAGGTTGAAAAGCCCTGTCTTAGAGTATAAAAAACAAATCTGTAATCTTCTCTAGGAATATACAGCAATGTTATACTGTACATTTAAGAATGTATGACTCATTTTCCTACAAAAGCATCCAAGCCAATAATAAAATCTTATAATATTAGAAGATCACACAATTTAAAAACAACAGCAGCTTCAGATATCAGGAAAAAAAATTAACAAAACAATCAATATGCATCAAGCAATATCAAATAAACAAAAGCAGATCAATTGTAAAGGTTAACTTTACCACTTAAAATATCAACATATTTGAAAAAGGCATTCCCAAAATAGGATACTGCAAGTAAAAAAAATATTTACTCCTGATAGTAATCCACAAGATGGTGAACTCTGAAAAGGCCTTAACAAGAATTTGGTAGATTTCTGTATTTTATCTTATGAACAAATCAAAATATAATGGTTAACTAGCAGATTCTAATTCTAGTCTTATTTAAATAGAAAATGAAAATCATGTATGTAAGAAGTAATATTTTCATGCATGAATATACATAAATATGTCTCTGTGTTGCTGTCCTTGCTTCCAACTGCTTAGTGCATTAAAATTACCAAAATTTTACAAGGTCTTGTAAACTTGATCTTGTTTGAAGCACATAAAATGCCTGACAATGAAAAGACATTGAAAGCACGCTGAAGATGTCCCCCCCACTGAATGGAGACGAAATATTTGCAGCCAACTCGCCAAGCTCAGAGATCAAACCAACAGCCCAACTACCAACCTGAGCTGCTAATATTCAAACAGATCTCAGACATGAATCAACTTGTCCATGTTATCTATATATACTGAACCTAGTACTATTAGAATACATTGTGTATTATTTTAACAGTGTGATTCAATTGTCCCTACAAGGCAAAGATGCTGAAAGATATAAAGTTATTGATTGGTTTATTCTTAGGAAAAAGAATGGAGACAGATTGCATTGGTTAACAATCTGATAAATCAATTGATAATAACACAAAATACTGGGATATTCAAAGTGGAGACACAGAATGATGGTTAGAATCAAAAAGGGGAAGAGAAAATCGCCCCAGTCTTGAAATCTGGCAAAGTCGAAGCTAAAGTCCTTAGCCATCCATTATTCTAGTTGCTGCTTTCAACACAATTTCATAATGAGCACTTTTTAAATTAACTTCTACACCTTGCCCTTTATTCTGACAGCATTCAAACTTAAAGCTAAATTCCTTGACATCCTATGGAAGATGTCAGAACCGTTTGTTTCCATTCTCAATGAGCTATTGTTAATGTGAACTGGATATATAGGTTGCAGAAATAAACTAATATTAGAAAGAAATATTCAATTGACTTGCTTACCAAACCATTAAAATCATAGTTTTTTAAGTTAAATAAGCTGTTGAAAGTAAACATCTTTTAGACTCTTCTTATAGCCAAGTTGGAAGCATGTAGGGGATTTTCAAAACTTAAGTTATGCAAGTAACAATTGACAGTGATTTACCATTGCATCCAAGCAAGCCTCAATGTCTTCAGAACTAAGTAAATTTCAACCCCAAATTTCATAAGGAATGAAGGGAAAAGAGAAAGAATTCAATTATATGATTATAACAAGAATAAAAGGTGGTTTATTATTTATACTATGATTTATCAAGAAAGTGACTAAGTACCCATCGAAAATCCATGATACCAAAGAAAACAATTTAACAATTTAAAGACTAAAACAGTTATGAATTTACAAATGTTACTAAGGGTTACGACCTAATTTATGTAATCAAACTTTTCATTAGTTTTCTAATTTTGAAAGTGAAGTATGGAAGTGCATGAATGTGAGGAAGTTATTTGTCAATTTAGAGAAAATACAGGGCCAAATTATGGCATTTTCAGAGCAAATATGGTGCTGAAGGTGGTTGCTGAATGAGAAACGAGAAATATATGGTGGAAGCAAAGCCTACAGAAGAATATCTAAAATGTGAATAGCTCCATAATTAGCAAGTAGACAATCAAGGATGTGAGAAGTTCAATGAATGTATGAAAAAATGTGTATGAAATTGTGTTAGGACTATGTTGGTGCATATTGTTTTTAGAAAATATTGTTTTTAGGAAATATTATTGGATGAGAACCTAAATGATTTAAGCAGATGTTAGACTGTACGATGCAACAAGAATTATTGTTACTGGGAGTCAGATGGTATATACATTTTACTATTATCAGATCACTATGTCTGACAGGGGAAATGGAGTGAAGGACTGAATGTTATACTGTACAGAAACAATTATTACTGTACAGAAACAATTATTATTTCTGGTTTGCAAGGATAGAAATGTATGGAGAGATCTAGCCAATGGTACCAGAGTAAACAAGATATCTTTGTATGTCTTTTTCTTACTTCGAGCCTTAATTTCTTCACTTAATATTTCTTATCCTTTTCTCAGCTCTCCATAACAATGCTTACCTCCTAAGGGAATATTGTAAGGATGTACGTACAAAAGTACTATGCAAGTTACTTTCTTTCTGTGTATCTTCCCACAGGATGCTGTTTAAGATTGTAGATTAAACAAGCGTGTCAGTAAAATTGACTATTTTACTGACACACATATGGATTACAGCTGTAGTGGAGTTGCTTTTTTCAGAAATGATTAGCCATCCTTACACGTTTTTCCAGGCCTCTAATTAACTTAGAAAAAGAATTTGCTTCCTAAGTTTTCTTAGCAGAGGAATCTGCTTGCCTACACTTTGTCCAGGTGGTTTATGTGTTTTCTGATGCTTGGAAGAAATGTTTCTTACTGCATCACCAATCTCCTTAAAATAGAACTTTTTCTCTCTAACACGTGGCAAGAATGTTTTTGACAGTATAATGTAACGCCTTTACTAATTTTAGTTTAGTTCTGTTTCATTAGTATGTGAATATTTTATTTCATTCTGCCATCCTCAGCTTTGCTATATTCCAACCCTATCAGCCTTTATATATATATATATATATATATATATATATATATATATATATATATATATATATATATATATATATATATATATATATATATATATATATATATTTTTATTTTTTTTTTTTTTTTTTTTTTT
>NW_015387159.1:287001-299288 GCF_001527695.2 Protobothrops mucrosquamatus
AAGTATTCCTTACTTCCCTTTTCTCTTTCTTAAGTTAATATACTAATATTGTTCTTATTTTCCACCAAATAATAAATATGATACTAAATAGTTCTTTCACTGATTCATGGGTAGCTTTTAGGTACTATGGTTTCTTTTGTTAAATTGTTAAATTTCTGATTTTGTCAATACTTAAATGTTTACAATGATTCCCAATGCTTCTAATTTATGTAATCAAACTTTTAATTAGTTTTCTAATTTTGAAAGTGAAGTATGGAAGTGCATGAATGTGGGGAAGTTATTTGTCAATTTAGAGAAAATACAGGGCCAAATTATGGCATTTTCAGAGCAAATATGGTGCTGAAGGTTGGTTGCTGAATGAGAAACGAGAAATATATGGTGGAAGCAAAGCCTACAGAAGAATATCTAAAATGTGAATAGCTCCATACTTAGCAAGTAGGCGATCAAGGATGTGAGAATTCAATGAATGTATGAAAAAATGTGTATGAAATTGTGTTAGGACTGTATTGGTGCATATTGTTTTTAGAAAATATTGTTTTTAGGAAATATTATTGGATGAGAACCTAAATGATTTCAGCAGATGTTAGACTGTACGATGCAACAAGAATTATTGTTACTGGGAGTCAGATGGTATATACATTTTACTATTATCAGATCACTATGTCTGACAGGGGAAATGGAGTGAAGGACTGAATGTTATACTGTACAGAAACAATTATTATTTCTGGTTTGCAATGATAGAAAGGTATGGAGAGATCCAGCCAATGGTACCAGAGTAAACAAGGTATCTTTGTATGTCTTCTTCTTACTTCATGCCTTAATTTCTTCACTTAATATTTCTTATCCTTTTCTGAGCTCTCCATAACAATGCTTACCTCCTAAGGGAATATTGTAAGGATGTACGTACAAAAGTACTATGCAAGTTACTTTCTTTCTGTGTATCTTCCCACAGGATGCTGTTTAAGATTGTAGATTAAACAAGCGTGTCAGTAAAATTGACTATTTTACTGACACACATATATGGATTACAGCTGTAGTGGAGTTGCTTTTTTCAGAAATGATTAGCCATCCTTACACTTTTTTCCAGGCCTCTAATTAACTTAGAAAAAGAATTTGCTTCCTAAGTTTTCTTAGCAGAGGAATCTGCTTGCCTACACTTTGTCCAGGTGGTTTATGTGTTTTCTGATGCTTGGAAGAAATGTTTCTTACTGCATCACTAATCTCCTTAAAATAGAACTTTTTCTCTCTAACACGTGGCAAGAATGCTTTTGACAGTATAATGTAACGCCTTTACTAATTTTAGTTTAGTTCTGTTTCATTAGTATGTGAATATTTTATTTCATTCTGCCATCCTCAGCTTTGCTATATTCCAACCCTATCAGCCTTTTAATATATATATATATATAATGCTTTTAAATATGTAATCCAAATAGTCCATTTTAACACTATCACTATGGTCTTAAATAAACAATTTCAGTAAGATCCAGTTTAAATTTCTTTTGTGCATGCAACCAAAAATACAATTTCAATCCCATCTTTGGATTTTTAGTCAGCATTTTTTCTTTAATAGATAGCTGGATAGAAACTTGGATTCAACTGGGCACAGTTCCCTTATTTCAATTTCATCTAGGACACATAGATAAAAATATCACTCCCATCTCTTAAGTTGATTCTTAGCAAAGCAGTTACGATGTTTTGCTTTCAAGTTTTCTAAGTAAATGGATGAAAATGACCAGGAAATTACATCAGTGCATGATTAAGCCCTCCCCCGAAATGTTATAATCCTGCTTCTTCTATTTGCTAAGGCTGCTACGGTGCAGTAGAACCAAGTAAAGTTATTCTCTGGAGAAGGGGACATACTGTATGCCATTTGACCAAGCATAATATATCTCTAATAATTGCAAAGAGGCATGTGTGTTCATCTCTTCCAGTGCTTTGAACTGTCATTCATAGTACACAGATCTGGGATTTATGAAGTGCTCTTTCACAATGTAAAGTTAAATAATAAACAGGCTGAGAAATCTTACCATATATATTTTCACCTTAATGAAGGTATAATCAACTAAAATAACCTTACTTACCATAGGCAGTGGAACAAAAATAACTATTAATTTTCTTCCTTGAAAAATACAAGAAATATGCACAACAAATTCTGAAGTTAAAAATCCCATCTCAAGTACTTGTCTTAAGGACAGGACATAATAAGCAGTGTTGCTTGTTCTTTTATCTGTATAATTCATTATAAACACACTGGAGCCTCTTTAGACAAAATTATCTGATTACATGCAGTTCATTGTATAATGCAAATGGACATTGCTCAAACAGCTAAAAATAATTCATATGAAATGAAAGAATAGATGGAGTGATAACTGACAGAAAATAACCGCATGCCAGTTCAAACATCTCATTCATTCATACTTCAGAAGCATACTAGACTAAAATTAAATGTCTCCATAACATAAAAAGAAAATGTGAGACATACAGAATTAGTAACCCAATTCAGGAAAATAGCAACTCTTCTATATAATCCTGACATTTAATTTATATTGGATTGCTACTGATTTTTTTTTATTATGAAGCACTTAAAGTGGAAAAAAACACAAGACAGACTTCAATGTTCAACAGAACCCCCTTCCCCACCGAAGAAATCAAAATGCATGCAAATGATTTAATGCATCAGTATTGCAGACTACTTTGCACTCTTCCTCTTTCAGAGTATGTGCAGTGCAAGGAGTAACTCTCACTCACTCACTGACACATACACACACAACGCTCCTAATGTTTTTTGTGAGAAGAATTTAGTTATACGTCTCATCCAAAACTCAACCCCATCTCAGATTGTATTTACTCAAGGAGAGAGACTTCTCTGTTGGGTGATCTCAGTTACATTTGAATGGAGAATGTCCTTTGAGGTAGAACTCATTCATCTTCAAGAGCAGTTAGTCAGGAATGCCTGGTAAATAGCTATCTAATATATACATTGGCTCAAAATGTGCATGACTGAAGAAGGAACACAACGAACTAATAAAAATGACAGAAATTATATTTTCCAGGAATGACAGAATGTCAAGCTATCAAGCTTTACTTTGATTACATATTGATTGCATTGCCTCAATCAATCCCATTTTTATGGAACTGGTATTGTTCGCTGAGCTATTCTTGTATTTTTGTATGCCCTTTTTTTAAAATATAAAAACTCCTGAACTAGCTCCCCCTTTCCCCCACAGGCAATGTGAGAAGTGTGCTTGAGAATTTTTGCTAATGGAATTGTGGACACTGACATGCATGATCAGCCAACTGAAAAAATTAATATTCAAAGGGACAGTCCAAAATTTTTCTCCATTCCATTAACTTCTAAGCAACCAACTGAGAAGGCTGTGCATTCAAACAGCCCTGCAAAAGAGAAATTATAATTGTAACAGAAGAGATAATTTTATGTGAGCAACAACAACAAAAATAACTATTTGTATGTGAAAACACAAGGAAGGATGACCTTCAGAATTTTTCTAAAAAATGTCCTTTCCAAACAATAGACATTATCTGAAAACTTTGTATCCAACCCCATGCTATATCTTAGGCATAACCCTATGAAGGAATGTTTTCACAATGGATTCTGCACATTTACTGTATGACTCACAAGTTTTCACTTTCTAAAAACAAATGTAATTTTGCTGGCCATCAAAGACCTGTTTTTTCAATGTTGGCCGCTTCACAGGCATGACTATCAAATGTACATTTTGTCCAATTTATTTGCAATGTTACATTATAGTAGATGATTCTGAGATCAGATGATTCATAGAGAAAGCATACATGTATTAAAGTCTTCAGGATGAAAATAGCTATTAAATGTTTACATGATGTAACACAGGCCTTCCATATAAAAATTTTCTCCAATATAAGAATACCTCCAAGAAAACTGTGCATGCTTAAATTACATTACTCAACTAAGAGCTTGAAAGCCAATATTATTTCCCCAGACAGAATGTATATTGATACCAAGATGAATATGGTTATATCTTTGTCCTCGGCTTCCCAAATGCATCATTAAGCAATCATGAAACTCATCAGATAGAGTGACAGCTTTTTATAGAATTACAATAATTTGTCCTACTATTGCCAATACTTCAGTGTTGAAATCAAAATAAACTGTGATTAAAAGTTACCATATGGTGAGATACACCCATTCATTTTCCAAACTGTCTTCAAAATACATTTGTCCTTGAATTATTTTAAGGCTGCCGTAACACAAAAGCCATCTTGTAATTACTTCAACACAAAAGTCATCTTGTAATTACTTTCAACATAAAAACATTCAGAACCAACATTGAGTGCATTCTAAATTACTCATTCATCTAAAGCCATCTAGGAATGTGAAATTCAGATTTGTTGTGGCATTTGAATGAATTTCAACAATTATAACTTTAAACGTCATCCAGTTGGGGGTAAAAGGAAGCAATGAACTGAGTAATCTATAGAGGTTAATTGATAAAAGGTAACTACATTATAATTATGCATCTTTAATATAAATAAATTGCTCAGAAACAAATGTAAAAGAAACTGATTGAATGAAAATGAACAAGATGAAGGCATTTAAAGCTGTTCTTTTAGTTTCATTAGTGTGGATTTACCCATACTTATTTATAAAGAGCAAGATAAGTCACTATTTAATTTTTTCTTTCTCTTTCTTTTGCAAGCATTATTGGTCAACCTTCATATAAAGCTGATGCAAAATAAGGGTTGTTTTTTTCAACTGGAGTGAATGGCAGTGTGTGTGTGTGTGTGTGACAGAGAAAAGTGCAAGACCCAAATCTGTTGAGAAAAAGTAAGACACCCCTGCACAGTTTCCTTCCTACTGCCAATCAAACATACTGCAGTCATTCTTTTCTCATAAAGAGATATAAAGAAGTAACTCATAGCAACACGCTGGGCAAAAACTGCTTCTTATTTCCTTCTGATCAGACAGGAAGAAAAGCAGGGCAAGTTGATTGCTTAGGAAGATCTCAATTCCAGTAGATATGTAAAGCACCAGGACTGGATTTGTTGCATGGCTAATCAAGGCATATAAACTCTATCTCCAACAGGTTAAAAGATTGGTGGGTGTTTCTTTTAAGCAACTATAAACAGCGTATCAATCCAATAATAAAACATTTGCTCTCTGTTAATTTTCAGGAGACAGGTACTCAATTTCACCAACTCACCCGCTTCTCTTTCAGCAGACATTTAATGAACATATTTTAAATATTTATCTTGTGTGGACAAGTTTTATCTCCTGCATTAATCTTACAGTTATCCTTTACCCTAACCCTTTCATCTTTGGCATCACCCTGAAGGTTTGCTATTGATCAAACTGATATTCTCAACAGCTGTCATCATTTTCAGACCATTTCTTGTTCTCATTATTCTTTTCATATTCTTCTCCTAGTAATAAGTAGGCTACTTTACTTTTAACCTCTTTAACAGATTACACAGCCATTCATTGGCTGTGTAGTTTTCTTATATATATTTTTTAAAAAGCACCAAACTCTAGTAAGATTATTCAGCATCAGAAGTGGATTTTACCCTTTTAAGTCTAAAAAAACATAGAAAATATGCTCACATATAGAACTAGTCACCCTCTTACCTCAATCTGCTTCTTCAGTTCCCTTCCAGGACCACTGGCCAGAGTAGTGGGTTCCCTGTGCAATGCATCTGCAAGGACATTAACTGTAGTTTCTGCTTCTTGTATCCACTTGAGGAACTTTTCAAGGTCTCTGAGCAAGGCATGCACTGTCTTCAGATCAGCCTCCAAACAATTCTGCCTATTGCAAGTTCTATAGGAGGGAAGGAAAAAAAATCAGCAACTATAGGAAAGGGAGAAGAAATCACCCTTTGTGTGACTCAGCACAGTTGGCATGTATTTGTTATATGCTATGTACAGTTTTAGGAACTAGTGCTGTACTCTTTCAAAATTAAAACTTATGCCATAATTGTACTATATTTTATACTAAAACCATAGTATTAAAATGTATGAAAATTACACAATTCCTCTTCTTGCCATTAACAGGGTATGAAACTACCAGTATGAGGAACAGAACGGCACACACCTGTCAGAGGTTGTGAATGAGTAATGAAAAAGCTTCTCACAATGAATGCAAACAATTCTTTGAATCTGCGTATACAGTCAAACCACAAAGTTGTTGAAAAGTGGCACTTAACTTTTTTATTTTATAACTTAACTTGAGCAATTGGAATTTGTTTGTTTATTATTTGCACAAACTGTACAGCATCTATCTATCTATCTATCTATCTATCTATCTATCTATCTATCTATCTATCTATCTATCTATCTATCTATCTATCTGTGTTTCCCCGGGGATGTCTGACTTTGCGGCCTCCTGACCGCTCTTTCCCACCGTCTGCTTGCCCGTGGCCCCAACAGCTTAAAGGGCTTCCCAGGGATGAGGGCAGTGCCAGTGGAACATGCCTTCAGGCAAGGAGAGCGGCACAGACAGGCGGGGGAAGCCGAAGGACTGGGCAGCGCAACCCTCCCCTGCCGCCTCCCTCCATCTGCCACAATCTTTTTTTTTGCAAGCAGATGAAGCTTCCAGTCTCTGTCAGTTCTCCGTCCAGGCGAAAAGTGTTTGGAAATGGAGCTTCCAGTCTCCCTCTTGGCGAAAAGTGTTTGGTCGATTCTCTCCATTTCCAAGCGCCCCATAGGCACCCAAACGCTTTTGGCCTGTCCGCGCTGCTCTCCTCCTCGCCTGAAAGCATGTTCCACCAGCACTGCCCTCACCTTCCAAGCATCTGCCCTGGGAAGCTCTGTAAGCTGTTGCGGCCCTGGGCAAGCAGACAGTGGAAGGGAACAGGCGACCGTCTTAGGCAGGTGTCTGGCAGGTGGAGGGAGGCGGTAATATCATTGAAGAGGTGGCGTCTGCTGCCGAGCAGGTGATCTCCAGGGCAAAACACGGGCAACTGGGACTGAAGAAAGCCCTTCCAACAGCAGACGTGGCTGTTGTGCAGCGGCGGTGGAGCCTTTCGCTGTCACTCCCCCATGGCTCCGAAACAGCAGAGGGCAACCAGGTAATGCGACTGAACCCACCCTGCCCATCCTCTGGAGCATTACAGTCTGGATCAGCAGGGGAGTGAAAGGGAAGAGGCAGGCAGGCAGCTGGGTCATTGAATGGGGAGCTGGGAGGTTGCCAAGCAGGGAGTGGCCTGGCTGCAGGGGCCCTGAGGTAAGCAGGTAGGGACAGCTCCACCCCCACCTGCCAAGCCTCACCTCGTGGCAGCAGAACTGGTGAGACAAGCGCCCTCCTGCCCCATTGTGGCAGCGAGCAAGCAGACAGTGAGATGGACTTATTAGCTAGGCCTTATTTTGGGATAGGGCTTATATTAGACGCATGTCAAAAAATCAGGCTAGGACTTATTTTCTGGGTGGGTCTTATTTTCATGGAAACACAGTGTCTGTCTGTCTGTCTATCTAATTTCTACAGTGTATCCTCACCTAAATGACTCTGAGCAGTTTACAATAAAACTGGCTGAGCAGCTAAACATTAGTTCTCCAGGACTAACAGACAATAAAAGAGACCTAAATCCACCCAACTTTTAATCCATAACAAAAAATTTATAGATCAATTAAATACAAAATCGTTGAAGTTTTCTGTTGTGTATCATCTGTGACCCAATTACAAATGAGTAAAAGAATATTTCTCCAATTCCAGTTCTCCAATATATACAGGATTATGTCTTACAACTGTTAATTTTTGTAGATTTTTATAAAATTTTATCTGGGACTAGAAGCATCCACATCAATGTTTAAAGCACCTGTACTTAATTCCAGAAGGACGAATTTCTTTGAATATTTTCTGTTTTACTGAACTGTTTTATTTTTTATTCTTCTATCTCTCCCAATAATGAAAAATTCTCAATAGGTAACAAAATGTAACTGAATGGTTAATAACATTTTTTTTTAAAAAGAATTAAATGTTGTACTAAAATATAAGTAACACCCTAAAACAGTAAGCATTTTTTTAACATGTGAAAGGCTAAATTACCTGAGAGAAAATGGTTTTCACTTAGATTTAGATTTTAGATTTAGATTTTATTAGATTTATACCCCGCCCTTCTCCTGGCGGACCCAGGGAGGCTTACAGCAAGCTAAAAACAGATAAAGACCTTACAAACACCATTTTAAAATACAATTAAAAGAAATATTAATTTTGCCGTTTCATTTAAAATTTTTGTGAACACCCAATATAAAATCAAATTAAAATCCAATCTAAAATACCCCTCAGGCCAGCCCCGCTAGCTGGAATAGCCATGTCTTGAGGGCGCGGCGGAAGGAGGGGAGATCCGGGATGATCCGGATCTCTGGGGGTAGTTCGTTCCATAGGGAGGGGGCTCCAACAGAGAAGGCCCTCCCCCTGGGGGTCGCCAGCCGGCACTGTCTGGCTGACGGCACCCTGAGGAGACCCTCTCTGTGGGAGCGTACCGGCCGATGAGAGGCAATCTGTGGCAGAAGGCGGTCTCGGAGATAACCAGGTCCGATGCCATGGTGTGCTTTAAAGATGATAATCAGCACCTTGAAGCGCACTCGAAAGGCCACCGGTAGCCAGTGCAGTTCGCGCAGCAGCGGCGTTACATGATACTGAAAAGAATACAATATATGCTAGGGATATCAACTGCAGAAGCTATTTCACAACTGACATGCCATCAATGAAAAGATCCGCTTAGCAGAACCTCCCTCAATTCAAGTGAAATTAGGACCAAACCATTATTGCTTTAGATTAGGAAGTGAAAGTGACAGTCTTTTCACTGACTGGGTGGGAGGCTGAGAGAAAGAAACACGAATCCTGCATCTGTCTATGAAATGTCAATTTGCTAGACTATCATCTTTACAGGATGTTTTGGAAACAGATTCTGCTATATCTATTTCAGAGTCACAGCAAAAATTCTGTCACAAAACATATTTGATCAGCTTCTCTTATCTCTTTGGCCAGCTTGTCTTATCTTAAATTAATAATATATGGTACTTAACCTCCCTGTCCCATTTTAATGCACTGGATAGTCCTTCCTTTTTCCTCAGCTGCCAAACAGAGTTTGGGTGTATGGATCTAAGTACATATATTATGAGTAGTCTACTTATCCAAGAGACAGAATGCACTACAGGGGGAGCTTTTGCAAGCCAGAGAGGAAATAATTGGCTAGAGAATTAATTTCACTATGGCACTTATCTTCCTTTCTTTATTGTGATTATGTTATCTATATAAAACCAAAGTTGTATTATCTCCAGATGCTCAGTAGTACAGCTTTTAATTTAAGAAATATATGCCTCTTCATTAGAAGATTGTGTAAACTAATATTAGGAGTCTAAGAATTACAAATAGACCTCGATTACAACAGTTTGTTTAGTGACTGTTCAAAGTTACAATGGCACTGAAAAAAGTGACTTATGACTGTTTTTNTGGCCTTCTAAAATATTTTCTTTTAATTCGGTTTTTAATATAGATATTATTGTATGATTGTATTGTGGTTTTTATGAGGCTGTTAGCCGCCCTGAGTCCTATGAGGAGAAGGGCGGGGTACAAATTAAATTATTATTATTATTATTATTATTATTATTATTATTATTATTATTATTATTATTATTATTATTATTATTATCTATCTATCTATCTATCTATCTATCTATCTATCTATCTATCTATCTATCTATCGTGTTTCCCCGGGGATGTCTGACTTTGCGGCCTCCTGCCCGCTCTTTCCCACCGTCTGCTTGCCCGTGGCCCCAACAGCTTAAAGGGCTTCCCAGGGATGAGGGCAGTGCCAGTGGAACATGCCTTCAGGCAAGGAGAGCGGCACAGACAGGCGGGGGAAGCCAAAGGACCGGGCAGCGCAACCCTCCCCTGCCGCCTCCCTCCATCTGCCACAATCTTTCCTTTTGCAAGCAGATGAAGCTTCCAGTCTCTGTCAGTTCTCCGTCCAGGCGAAAAGTGTTTGGAAATGGAGCTTCCAGTCTCCCTCTGGGCGAAAAGTGTTTGGTCGATTCTCTCCATTTCCAAGCGCCCCATAGGCACCCAAACACTTTTCGCCTGTCCGCGCTGCTCTCCTCCTCGCCTGAAAGCATGTTCCACCAGCACTGCCCTCACCTTCCAAGCATCTGCCCTGGGAAGCTCTGTAAGCTGTTGCGGCCCTGGGCAAGCAGACAGTGGGAGGGAACAGGCGACCGTCTTAGGCGGGTATCTGGCAGGTGGAGGGAGGCGGTAATATCATTGAAGAGGTGGTGTCTGCTGCCGAGCAGGTGATCTCCAGGGCAAAACACAGGCAACTGGGACTGAAGAAAGCCCCTCCAACTGCAGACGTGGCTGTTGTGCAGCAGCGGCGGAGCCTTTCGCTGTCACTCTCCCATGGCTCCGAAACGGCAGAGGGCAACCAAGTAATGTGACTGAACCCACCCTGCCCATACTCTGGAGCATTACAGTCTGGCTCAGGAGGGGAGTGAAAGGGAAGAGGCAGGCGGGCAGCTGGGTCATTGAATGGGGAGCTAGGAGGTTGCCAAGCAGGGAGTGGCCTGGCTGCGGGGGCCCTGAGGTAAGCAGGTAGGGACAGCTCCACCCCCACCTGCCAAGCCTCACCTCATGGCAGCAGAACTGGTGTGACAAGCGCCCTCCTGCCCCATTGTGGCAGCGAGCAACCAGACAGTGAGATGGACGTATTAGCTAGGCCTTATTTTGGGATAGGGCTTATATTAGGCACATGTCAAAAAATCAGGCTAGGACTTATTTTCTGGGTGAGTCTTATTTTCATGGAAACACAGTGTCTGTCTGTCTATCTAATTTCTACAGTGTATCCTCACCTAAATGACTCTGAGCAGTTTACAATAAAACTGGCTGAGCAGCTAAACATTAGTTCTCCAGGACTAACAGACAATAAAAGAGACCTAAATCCACCCAACTTTTAATCCATAACAAAAAATTTATAGATCAATTAAATACAAAATCGTTGAAGTTTTCTGTTGTGTATCATCTGTGACCCAATTACAGATGAGTAACAGAATATTTCTCCAATTCCAGTTCTCCAATATATACAGGATTATGTCTTACAACTGCTAATTTTTGTAGATTTTTATAAAATTTTATCTGGGACTAGAAGTATCCACATCAATGTTTAAAGCACCTGTACTTAATTCCAGAAGGACGAATTTCTTTGAATATTTTCTGTTTTACTGAACTGTTTTATTTATTCTTCTTCTATCTCTCCCAATAATGAAAAATTCTCAATAGGTAACAAAATGTAACTGAATGGTTAATAACATTTTTTTTAAAAAAGAATTAAATGTACTAAAATATAAGTAACACCCTAAAACAGTAAGCATTTTTTTAACATGTGAAAGGCTAAATTACCTGAGAGAAAATGATTTTCACTTGATACTGAAAAGAATACAATATATGCTAGGGATATCAACTGCAGAAGCTATTTCACAACTGACATGCCATCAATGAAAAGAGCCGCTTAGCAGAACCTCCCTCAATTCAAGTGAAATTAGGACCAAACCATTATTGCTTTAGATTAGGAAGTGAAAGTGACAGTCTTTTCACTGACTGGGTGGGAGGCTGAGAGAAAGAAACACGAATCCTGCATCTGTCTATGAAATGTCAATTTGCTAGACTATCATCTTTACAGGATGTTTTGGAAACAGATTCTGCTATATCTATTTCAGTGTCACAGCAAAAATTCTGTCACAAAACATATTTGATCAGCTTCTCTTATCTCTTTGGCCAGCTTGTCTTATCTTAAATTAATAATATATGGTACTTAACCTCCCTCTCCCATTTTAATGCACTGGATAGTCCTTCCTTTTTCCTCAGCTGCCAAACAGAGTTTGGGTGTATGGATCTAAGTACATATATTATGAGTAGTCTACTTATCCAAGAGACAGAATGCACTACAGGGGGAGCTTTTGCAAGCCAGAGAGGAAATAATTGGCTAGAGAATTAATTTCACTATGGCACTTATCTTCCTTTCTTTATTGTGATTATGTTATCTATATAAAACCAGGGCTTTTTTTCAGCCGGAACGCGGCGGAACCGCGTTCCGGCACCTTTTTCCTGGCCGGCCGCACCGGGCGCAACATCTGGGGGGGCGCGCTCGCACTCGCAGCTCTCTGCCCCTGCCTGGCTCACAACCGCGGCCATAGGGAGGCTCGGTCGGCGCGCCCCTGGCCCGTTTCCTAGGCGACCCTGCCCGAGCAAGAAGCGGCAGAGAATCCAGAGGCTCTCACGCCGGCGCCCTCAAAGCCAAACGTGGGC
>NW_015387159.1:300093-318819 GCF_001527695.2 Protobothrops mucrosquamatus
TATAAAACCAAAGTTGTATTATCTCCAGATGCTCAGTAGTACAGCTTTTAATTTAAGAAATATATGCCTCTTCATTAGAAGATTGTGTAAACTAATATTAGGAGTCTAAGAATTACAAATAGACCTCGATTACAACAGTTTGTTTAGTGACTGTTCAAAGTTACAATGGCACTGAAAAAAGTGACTTATGACTGTTTTTCACAGTTATGACCTGTCTAGCATCCCCATGATCATGTGATCAAAATTCAGATGCTTGGCAACTGGTTCATATTTATAACCATTGCTGTGTCCCAAGATCATGTGATCACCTTTTGTGAACTTTTGCCAAGCAAAGTCAATGGGGAAGCCAGATTCACTTAACAACCAGATTACTAATTTATCAACTGTAGTCATTCACTTAACAACTGAAACAAGAAACATCGTAAAACGGGGCAAAATTCACTTAACAAGTGTCTCACTTAACAACAGAAATTTTGGGCTCAATTGTAGTCGTAATTCGAGGATAACCTGTGTAAGAGACAGATGACTGATTGGCTACATTCTATCTTGCCACAGCTATAAGAAATGTGAGGCCTTTTTGATTTAATCATACATGTCATGATAAAAAACAGTCCCCAGTTTAAATCATATATTGCGTCCCAGTAGCATAATTTCTATTCTTCACATTTTAGAAATATGGAGGTGAGCGCACGTATGTGTAATTTAGACATGCATACCTTTGTTTCAGATTAATCCATGAGGTATTCAGGTGATTCATAATTTCCTTCACATTTCTTGTGTCATCACCACTGTAATCTTGAAGAAGTTTATTTGACAGATCATTAAATGAAATCATCCTGGCATTTCCTTTATCTAGATCTTGCAATAATATCTAAAAAGTAAATACATAGTAGTCAAAAATCTCTAATCATTTAGTTGTTGCTTCATATTAAAAGTTTATGATATTGACTAAACCAGCAAATTTTAGCAACCCCTGGGGGGTGGGTATCAAGTTCCTAATGGTAGAACCCATGGGAATGAATGGTTTCCACCTTTTTGCAACAAAGGAACAACATCTATATCATCATTTCTATTAAGTCAAGCAAAATAAACTGTTGCAACAAATAATACAAATGAAAATTCAGGTCATATTCATTTTTCCCGTTGTAGGAATAGAACATTATTTCTAGTAACTGTTTTTTCTGGAAAGCTAATTCCTACATTTTAGTAAGGGGAGAAGAGAGAATCTGCAAGATTACCAATGTGGAGGCTGAAATATCTGGCTTATACTGAACATTTTCATTAGAATAACTGGGCTGCAGGCAAACTGGGAAATTAAGTTATGAGCAAAACTCACTCAACAGAATTTATGAAGAAACAGCAGAACAAAGGGAAAGATAACAAAAGTAGAAAGCAGGTTGAAGATTCAGAAACTGTACAATAGTACGATTTGACCAATGTGCCAAAACTGCAGAAAATGAAAGAAAGCAGAAAAACTCAAATGGGTTAAATTGAGTTTGCACCCTAGAGGGCATATAGAGAGAAAGAGATAATTCCGAGATCATTTGCTATGTTGAGACACAACCTACACCAAAACAATTTATGCTTTTCTGGAGTTTCTCTAACTGCACCTTTTCCTCACTATGAAGTTGAGAGCAAAGCAGTTATTTCCTAGTGAGTGTGTGTGTGTGTGTGACACAAATACACATACATACATACATTAAGGGTAAATGCCCAAAGAAAACATTGATAAGAGTGCATAATTTAAAAAATTGGGAGACCACTGATCTAAAACAAAAGCCCTCAGCAGAATGCAGACTCTGCAGAGACCTGGAATTTAATTTTTGAATCTTTTTACAGAGCATCTGCTAGCATTGCTGAAATCACATTTTACAACTTTAGCAGAAAAAAAACATTCTGAGTCAGAAAGGTGCTGCTCAAGAGGCTTGCAACTGAAGATAGCAAGGAGAAAGATAAAGGGGTTTATTTAAAAAGGGATATATGGATAATCTTTAAATGCTTTCATGAGGCTTTTCTTTATTTTACAAATATGAACAACTGATATTTTTCAGATATTTCCTTCCTAGTCTTAAAGTAATAGAGCACTACTTTCCATAAATAGGTATGGTCAACATACAAACAAAGCTTACTTACTTACTTACTTACAAAGCTTACCGGTACTTACTTTTGAAATCATAACTTTATTTCTTATTTAGACTCTCATAAATAAAACACAGAAATGTCAAATAAAAAGAGCATAAAAGCTCTATAAATCATTAATTTTCTAAATATAGCAGAAACACAATGCTGGTGAATCATTATATATTATGATTTGTATAAGAATAAATAGAGGTTTGTAATAAAAAATATTATTTATTCTTGACTCCTTTATTTTCTTAGTAAGATTATTGACATATTATGTTTCAATAATTATTTATGGTTTGATTTTTCTATAGGAAAATCTAGTATAGTACTATCAGTGGAACAATCAAACATTACCCTGGAATGATAAATACAGATACAAATATTAGCAGAAACGAAACATTGTTGCTTTCCAATTATAGGGAATCTATCAAAATAGTAAGAAAAATATGTTTTATTTAATTAATTATCCAGATTCCCCAGATTATTCTTCTGTATTCCAGTAGCTTTTTGGAAAGCAAATTTTAGTTAGATTTTGATAAATCCGTAAGCTTTTAAGAATGCAAAGTATTCCATTCATTGTAAAAAAAAAATAAAGATAAGAAATAGTATCTCTTATATGATGTCAGGTTGATTGTTTATTCCTTGGAAACTATAGGAATGACAAATCNCAGATTCCCCAGATTATTCTTCTGTATTCCAGTAGCTTTTTGGAAAGCAAATTTTAGTTAGATTTTGATAAATCCGTAAGCTTTTAAGAATGCAAAGTATTCCATTCATTGTAAAAAAAAAATAAAGATAAGAAATAGTATCTCTTATATGATGTCAGGTTGATTGTTTATTCCTTGGAAACTATAGGAATGACAAATCTAGAGCCAAGGAAAACTAGGTTTGCATTCTTGTATACAATTTCAGGCAACAATACAAAAATAGGAACTCAAGGCAGTAAATATACCCAATGCCTCTTCCTTCTATTTTCCTCACAACAATAACCCTGTAAGGCAGTGTTTCTCAACCTTGACAATTTTAAGGCATGTGGACTTCAACTCTCAGAATTCCACAGCCAGCACTGCTGGCTGCGGAATTCTGGGAGTTGAAGTCCACATGCCTTAAAATTGTCAAGGTTGAGAAACACTGCTGTAAGGTGTGTTGAGTTGAGAATGAGTAACTGGCCCAAAGTCATCCAGCTAGGTTTTGTGCCTAAAATAGGACTAGAATTCGCACTCTCCTGGTTTCTAGCCTGGTGACTAAAAGAATGCTCCTGTAAACAATTGTTATCACCAGTCTCTAAGAACTATTTTGTAGATTCTGGGGCAGGCATTTATATTCCGATTCCTTTGAACCATAATTTTAAAATCACGGAATCCTCCAATGTGTTCCTTTTTAATCTTTCTAACAGTGTAGTCCAATATTAAAAGTTTGTAGGTTATTTTATTTCTTCAGATTGGCTGATATCAATATAAAACTAGTCCATATCACCCAGGAAGATCTCTTACAGTACAAATTTCATCATTCAGTTAGCTGATGAAAAGTGTTAGAACATGGCAATAAACTTATGGATGAAATATTGTACGTCTACTAATTTATTAACAAACAAACTTCTTACATCATTTTGGGAATCTAGTATAACTAATAGATTACTGACAGGATATTGAAAAATAACAAATGCTAGCTTTTTCTTTTTTTTTCCTTGTCAAATGTATTCAGAAAAACTGATGCTTCTGTTTGAGCCCAGCATATATAGTTCACCTTGTAATGACCCAGAAAATGGTTTAATTTGGTAACCAGATTAAGAGTGCTATGGAAGACAATGGATGTTTTGATCAAAGCGTTATCAATCTCCAGACAAATTAAAACTCTGGGCTAGCAAAGAAGCAGAAAATCATCTAACTCTACAAAGATGGTGCAGGCAGAAGAGGAGAGAGAGTAAGAGGTTAGGGTAAAAAAAATGTTTAAGACTCCAAGTAAACGCTTAGTCAATATATTGAACTAAATCAATGACATTTTGCAGCAAAGTGCCCACAAGAATAGGTAATGTCTCCGTTCAACGATTGGTATAGATTTTTAGATAAAAATTTAATGTTTCTGGATTAATCAGAAAAGAATCTGTTCATCTTAAACAGTGAAAAACAATGTCCAAAGTTCCCAAGCTGGTAAAAGCATGGCAAAGATCAGTCTGTTCTTCCTATCAAGATTCTGAATTGATAAATATATAGATTTACAACAGGGATGGGTGAGATTTATTGTCAGGCAAGCAGCAATACCTCTCTGGAAAATTCATTTTAATCTAATTAGAAGACACATTCACTACTTCTTAATTTAATCAGCCGAAGGTCACGAACACTACAATCACTCTTTCCCCTGTCCTCCCCAGCCCTAACTTGGCAATTCCCCAAGTTTTGCTGCTTTTTCAAACTAAAAATGGAAAAGAATCTGGATAGTATCTAGGAAAAGCGCAAGACATGAGAAATAGAAATCCTGCTGCCTGTCTTTTTCATAAAACTTTTCAATTTGCAGGTGTATCAGAAAGAGCTGTCTCACATTATTTTTCTTAAACTAAATTTACTGTGTGACAGGAGTAAGACATTAAACTGAATCTATGAACCACAGCTCTGCATTAGAAAGCACGGTTGAACTCACTTTGTTTTCTGAAATTTGTTTGGTAAGCTTTTCTTTAGAAGACTGTAAGAGAGCATGTAGATGGATCTCGTATTGTCCAATTAACTTCTCCATTTCTTGCTTCTGGTCGTCCCACTTCATGCTGTCAGTCAGCATGCATTTCAGCTGATGTTGACGTACTCCAACCCCATGCTGAGTACCGTCCCACTGGTTCTTAACCTTCTCCACTGAAACAGACAGAAGATAAATCTAGTCTCATGAGAAAACACTGAAAATATTGCACCATCTTCACTTTTTTACCATTCACACTAATATTTTTTTTAAAAAAGCATTCAAACCAACACTGGGTCCTAGATCTACTATTATACATTCCCGTAAGTTTGGGGAGGGAAGTCAAATCTACATATATAACACACACTCCAAAATACACAGTATGCCTTTCTTAGTGAAAATGGATAATTTGATAATATTATGTTGGCATTTTAATTAGTGCCAGTATCTTTCATACCAAACTATCTTACCAAATATCTCTTATTTCATCTGCGTATTTTTTTCCCTCATTTTTATTAACTTCCAATATAGGTGATGACTTTTATATATACAGTATATAAAAAGAAAATTAGACAAAAATTCTACATAAAAACCGGATCTAACATTTTTAATTTTGTGATTTGCCAACACTGTTCAAAACACATCTAGTAAATCTTTTTTAAAACTCGCATCTCCAAGTTCCAGTTTGTTCGTCTTTAAAACTGATGAAATCCAAAGATGTGAATATAAGCAATGTCAAGCAACACTTTAAGCAAGAAACCTTGCTATAGATCAGGGGTCTCTAAATACGGCAACTTTAAGACTTGTGGACTGCAACTCACAGAATTCCGCAGCCAGCATGTTTGGATGAGGAATTCTGGGAATTGAAGTCCACAAGAGTTAAAGTTGCCAAGTTTGGAGACTCCCTGCTATAGATCTTAATTCTCATTTCTTCATTTTGCCTATCAGAATTAACCCTGTCTTCATCTCTGTATGTTAGATTCTTCCCAGTTCCACCTGGGTCATTCCATTCTGTATCTGTTGTTTTGTCAATAAATAACGTAATGATTATGTCTACCATATTATTATATCATTTTTAGTGCCCATCTCTCTACTCTTTGGTCTACTAACAAGAAGCACATACATTTCTCTGTGATTGCTGTCCTTAAGTCAGAACTTGATGTTTTGTTTTTCAGATTTTGAGCCAAGGTAAAAACTGAATCCAATTGGGGATGTCGATGTTCTAAATCACCTTCTGTTATCTGTAAAATAATGGAATAAAAATATGATACTAGTGATAGGAGTTTAAGAAAAACAAAATTGTTCAAACCCATGCTTCAAATATTAACGAAGAACTGTATCTTAATCACATTATAATCTACATTAAAAAGCTCTGCATCATAATCTGCATTAAAGAGAAATAATAGACAGACCAATCAGAAGTCATGATCTGATGTGTTGAGATTATTGTTGCCAGAATTCCCAGGCAGTAAAGTCACGATGTTTGGGAATTTGGAATCCTATAGAAATCTACACTTGGAGCCCACCAATTTAAAAAAGTTGAAACAGGGCTAACCACCTATTAGATTTGCCCAGTAAGTTTAGAGATTTTGCTCTTGCAAAGTGAAACATGAGTGGAAATAAAGCTGTATAAAATTCATGTTGATTCATAAAAAGCTGCAAACTTTCATACTTCCTGTGATCTCTTCCTAGGATATCAAGAGACATTATTTATGTGTCTCTGCTCCAAGGAATTTTGTTCTCAATTTTGATCCCAAGTTTTAGACACTATACAGCCAGAGTGTTTTAATCAACAGGGATTTTATTACAGCAGAAGCTGTAATGAAATCCCTGTTGATTAAAACTCTCTGATCCTCCCCCCCCTCCCAACATCTGGTCAGAACCTATCTTTCCATCCCCCTCTACCCCATCTCAACTGTCACGTACCTGTCCTTCCATACCTCCTCTCCCCCCCCCGCTCCCCGCATCACAACTGATCAAGTTTCTTGGATGAGAAATTAAACGTTTTTGTTCTTCTTCCTCAAGGAAAAAACTGTCCAGTTGCCTTTGGAAAAAGCACTTTTGAGACATCTCTCTCTCTCTCTCTCTCTCTATCTCTCTCTCTCTCTCTCTCTCTCTCTCCATATGCCCACACGCATATACATATATACACATATGTATATAGACATATTCACACATGCACACTGTTTTCATGGCAAATTACTGAAAAAGAAATACCTATTTCTCACCCTTTGCTATTAAACCAAATGGAAAGGAAAAGAATCCCTGTGGATTTTACTCCACAGTCATTGTCGACTACAAGGGGCAGTGCTCATCTCCATTTTAAGGCCATGAAATGTTAAATCAAATTCTTCATCTAAAAAGGGCAGCTGAAAAGTTATGAGATTTTCCTATTAAATTGAATTAAATATATTTTCATGAGCAGTTAGTTTGTCCATTGCTGTCTATGATACATTATGCCCAGATCTATCCTCAAGTTATTTGTTACTAATTGCACCCATATGTTGCTAATATCAGTAGCAAAGAAAATGTCAGCATAGGTTTCTGTAACCATTTCTCCGTTAACTTCTGTTGGCACAATTGTAAATGCCAGTATGAAATATTCTCATTTCCCCTGAAATTCAATCACAGCTTGCCTAGAGCTGGATCTCAATGATTAACAATTCTTGAGCAAGGCAATTAACCTATTTCAATTGAATTTAATTATTTTAAGTTGAATGGATGTGTGGCAACTATATGTAGATAATAGTAACACTTCAGTTGAAGGTTACTCCAAAGGGTCAGAGTCCTGCATGCTTATCTGGGAAATTTTGATGCTATTGAACCTGAGGAAGTGGACAAGGCTTTTACAGCTGCTAGTTCAACCATATCTATGTTAGACTCATGCCCCTCCTGGTTGGTTAAAGCTGTCTGGGAGAGAACAAGTGATTGGGTCTGGGTGGTGATTAATTCTTCCTTGATAGAGGGAATGTCCCACCGGCTCTTAAGGTGGTGGTGGTGTGCCATCTCCTTAAAGGGCCATTGCTCATTCTGACTAATATAAACAATTTTCATCCAGTCTCCAACTTCCCCTTTTTAGAGACTGTGGAGAAAGTTAACACTAATAATATTAAGACCATCAAATATCCACATCTGCTAATCCCAGGTCCTTGGGAAGGGCCTGATAGGTGGACAAAAATGCCAAATCCAGTCTGAACATCTGGCTGACTGTGCAAAGAACCAGAATAATAATAACTTGCAAGACTAGTGTCAGCTGTCCCAGGTAAAGAAGACAGGAAACACAAGATGAACTAATTCTAGTTTATTGTAAAGCAATAATAGAATCATGCATATCTGAAGGCATAAACTTCCCACAGTTCCTGCTTGAAGAGCAGGTGGCACCCATGACTAGAAGCTTTGCACACCTTCAGGTTATGTGCCTCTTGCACCATTCCTGGACTCAAACTCATTCCTATCCTTGTGACATCTCAATTGGATTACTGCAATGCGCTCTACGTAGGGGTCCCCTTGAAAAGCATTCAGAACTTCAACTAGTGCAGAATGCAGCTGCACAGATAATAAATGGTGTCAGATATTTGACACATGTAACATCACTACTGCGTGAACTGAAATTGTATCCAGCATTCTTCTAGGTGCAATTCAAAGTGCTGTTGGTCATTTTTAAAACACCTCCTAGCTTGGGCCCAAGTTACATGAGGGACTATCTCCACCCAGTTGTTTCTACCTATCCTATTTGGTCCAGCAAGTCGGCCATGCAAAGGGTTCCATCTGCCAAGGAACGTTGGCTGGTGGAGATAGGAGGTGTGCCATCTCTGCCATAGCCCCTGTCTTCTAGAACATTCTCCCCCCAGAGATTAGGATGACCCCAAACCTGTTGGCCCTTTGTAAGACATTGAAGACTGATTATATATCCAGGCCTAAGGCGCCAAGTGTGCTAAAAGCTGTTTCCTGGCTGAATTGACATTTATGGCTATAATATCTCTTTTTTTTCCCCCCTCCTCTCTCTCTCTCTCTCTCCCTCCCTCCCCCTCCTTCCCTCCCTCTCTTATGCATGTGTTTGCACTTAGTTTTAACTGATTTTATGATTATTTGCTATCCAGAGTCACTATGTATGTATGTATGAATGAATGAATGAATGAATGAATGAATGGAATTAATTAATTAATTAATTAATTAATTGCACACATACATACATACAAGCATATAGTTAGATCCTGGAACAATGTCAATGTATTATATTATGCTGCTACTGGTTGCAGGAAAAAAAATCTGAAATAGGTATTCTAAAATGCATTATAGGTTTCCTGGGATTCTTACGAAAACTAACAGCAAATGTGCACACTCCTGATCAAGCAAAGCTGTGTGCACCTCCTTCACTTAGCAAACTTATGCTCAGCCTGACTCTGTGAGGCATGGGTCGTTTTCCTCTATCAATGCTCCACAGAAGTTTCCTAGGGGCAGAGAAAAAAAGACAGCACTCCTATATCTTAACAGAGTATGACAAAGTGTGATCAGAGAAACTGCACACAAAATATTCTTCTGCTGCTATGAAATGGATTTATATCTCAGGAGCAAGAATGGAAAAAGTCCACTGAATTCCCTCCCAATTGCTCTAAAATAAATTCATGGGCAAGAAGGATTCAAGCAAGGAAAACAAAGCAAAAAATTTGCAGAATTGGGTGAACATTCAAAAAAGGCATTCAGTCTTTTTGACTGGTCATTGATACCTCTAAAATTTTGATACCACTAAAAATAAGCAGAAGAATGTTCTATCCCTAATTCTTCTTTGGATTTATTTTCCATAATTGTGAAATACCATGACAGAATTTCACTGAACAACAACAAAAACAAAAACAAAAACAGGGAAAGGGATTAACAGAAATATTCTGAAATGTTTTCAGGCTTTCCCAAAAAATATAGTTTCACCTCAGAACATCACATACTTTCATGCGTGCAATTGTCCGATTGATTTCTTCAATATTCCCAACAGTAACTATGTTGGACTTTAGCATCTGGTCAATCAATGCCAACCAGTCAGCCAGTTCTGTCGTAGTCTGATCCAAATCAGCAGGTGTCGAGATTTCCAAAGGATGCTGAGTTTGTGCCACATTTTCTGAGGCAGAAGACATAAGCATTGTTGTCTGGAGAACAGGGAAACCTAAACAACCAACATAATTTATTTGATATTTTAACTTGTACTTATTATCTAGAATTTATTTACATCGGAAAAGCAAAAACAACAACACGATACCTCTTGTAGTTCATATTAGTCCTCTTGTATCTCTATTCTACACTAACAGTTTGAAACTGTCAAGACTTTACTGTTAGAGACAGAATTCTGAAAATAGCTTCTTTCCATATGTCTAAATTTCCACCAATTCATCTTTTAATCTAACCTCTAGATACAAAATGGTACTAGAAAGATTGCTGCTGTCATATTTTTTTTGCAAAATCTCAAATATTTGACAGCTTAGCGAGGTGAGAGAAATCTACTCCCTGATTATCACACTCAAAACAGTTCTGAAACATTCAAACACTAAGTCAGCAGTAAGCCGCCAGCGAGGGTAAACTTGCAACCTGCTGCTAATCTTAATTTACTATTTAGGAGAAGAAGAAAAAGGAATCAATTGAAAATGTTCATTTTGCAGTCAATGAAATGCCATTGATTTTCATAAGCGAGATTTACTTCCTGATCCTCTAAATCATGCATATGGAAAAACACACAAGTGCTAATTTTCAAAAGTGCAACAACAAATTATTTTCTCTTGTTAAACGAATACATTACAAGTGCATTTTTCAAAATACATTTTATGCTCTTTTAAAGTAAAAGTATCCTTTGTTTTCAAGATCAAAATAAACAGATATATCACATCTGCTTCTTTATCTACTTAGTTTTACTAAGATGACAAAAATATACCCAAATGTTTCTCCAAAGAGACAATTTTCTGCTCAAGACTTACCAGAAGACTTTGGCACAAAATGCTGCTGATGAACATACCCCTCCAGTTCTCTCAATCTGGTGGGTGCTTCCTTGAACACCTAGTGTTGTGGGAGGGGAAAATAATTGTTATATTCCAAAAACTATGGGTACCATTGCACAATATTAGGCTACTACAGACAATTGTGGGCAGGACAATTAATCTTTCACTAAACAGCCTACAGAAGATCAGGGGGTTTGCAATTGGTCCTGAAAAGGGTTGGGGACTTTTTCATATACTGCAGATGCTCTATGGCAGAGGTCCCCAACCTATGGGCAGCGGCCCACTACCAGGCCAAGCCTCGCGCCGGCACTAGCTGAGCCATAAGCTTTGTGCCGGCGCTAGCAGTCCCATTTGCAGAGTGTGCATGCTTGCGGCCCCATTCATGTGCATGCATGTGCAGCCAAATTAGTTTGTGTGTGCATGTGCGCATAAAGGTGCCTGCCTCTCTTTCCCACCGGGCCACCAGCCCAGAAAGGTTGTGGACCGCTGCTCTAAGGGGCATCAATCATTAATACCATTTTCTTCTGCAGTTAAACACTTCAATGGTTTAATGAACTTAATGGAATTCATTAGATTCAAAGGGAAATTTCCAAAACAAATATTCTTCCTGAAATTATGATTTATTGGATTTGTATCACACCTTTCCTCCAAGAACATCATGTAAATTGCTTACATGATGTTTTCCCTTCATGTTATCCCAATAATAATAATAATAATAATAATAATAATAATAAGTAGTAGTAGTAGTAGTAGTAGTAGTAGTAGTAGTAGTAGTAGTAGTGGTAGTAGTAGTAGTATTACTCAGAATAACTAACATCCTTTGACAATATCTTTAACATCATCAAATAGAAACATCTGCCCATCCCAGGTCCCGGGGAAGGATTTGATAGCTGGATAAACAATGCCAAATCCAGCCTCAACAGCTGGCTGACTGTAGGACCAACCAACATACAATTGTTGGTAGATTGGACAATGAGAATGATTGATTACAAATCACTCAGTGAGCTTCTACAGCTGTGAGTAGATTAGAACCTGGGTTTTCTCAGTCCTTCATGAACACCATAAATACTGTATCCTAGAAATGCTCATATCTGTTTCAGTCTTCCTTTCCCTTTAAGCCTACCACACCATACTTCTGTTGTACACAAGAGGAAATCATGAAGTATGCTTACGTATTCTTCTAGGATATATTTTTGGGCACTGATCCAGTTTCATTATGTGGGCCTAAGAACTTTTACATTACTCAACAGTGTGATGTTGATTTCAACAAGAACATCTCCCAAATTGAAAAAGCAGGTAGATAAAGTGTGGTACAATCAGAAAATCCATATAATATGATCCCTGCTATTTTCCTGTGAACCACCTAGAGTCATTACACGTTAGGCAGTGTTAAATTGAATAAAATAAATAATTGCAAGATTACATCAGAATGCAGGAGAGGGTTATCTGTCTGAATGCTCGCACTAATAAAAAGAGAGTCTACATACAGCAAAACTATCTACAAGATGACGACTACTTCAGGGCTTTTTTCCTGTGCCTGTTAGGTTTTCATTTTTCTTACAGGGAGCTAGGGAAGTCTTATAACAATGTCAAAGTTTTGTGGGTGTGGCTCTGAACAGTTGTTGAAAGAAAGAAAGAAGGCTTTGGAAACTGAAATTTCAGCTGAATTTCAAAGGACAGTTGAAGAAACTTAATATAAAAACTGAATATTGTGAAAATATACCACAGCGTAGAAGTGTTTTAAAATTATTTTCAAAAATAGCTCCATCTGAACATATACATGGTGCTGTACACAAGAGGAAATCATGAACTATCATTTCTGTAAATTTAAAACAATGCAAATTTCATTCAGAATTTTAACACTAACTTTATCAAATAAATTATCCAGTTCTGTCCCAGAGTCACAACTAACAAGTATCTTGCATGAACACAACTAAAAGAACAATTTTTAATGCATACAGGTTAAAATATATACCTTCTTCCATTTAATATTCAGGGTCTTCAGTCTATTAGAAATATTGTCTCTTTCCTGAGGCCCAATGCTTGTATTTGAAACGACCTCTGCTTCTTTTCTATTTAGCCACTTAAGTTTCTCTCCTTGTATATCCATTTCCTTAATCAGACCCTAAATGAATAAAGACAGATAATTAAAAATTATCTCTCTATATAATCAGGACAGTAATATGCTTCAAATTCTAAGAACACAGAAAAAAAATCACATTAAGTAGTATTGACGACAAAAATTCAATGAAAAACTTATTCTGAAGCAAGTTCCAGGTTCTACGGCTACAAAAACGTAAACAGCCAATATTTAGTGTAATGAACAGATTATAAAATAAACCATAAGTTTATTTATCATAACACATTATACTAAGCTAAAACAGAAAAATATATAGCTTAGCAATTATATGGAAATCATGTTTATGTATGAGACTTACAGATTATGCTTTTGATCCTGTGGTACCAACAGATGCTTTGAGTAGTCCTAAATGTTATCCAACAACAACAAAAAGGAACAAGATAGAATAAATAAAATGCTTAATATTTTTAATGTTACTTGCCATTAATTCTTGTAAATTCTCTTCTTGACTGATTGCAGGTTTCTCATCCAGGGAATTTTCTACATTTTCCACCCAGCAACTAATTTCTTCCAGTTTTCTTGTGAAGTCTATTAATTGCTGATTTTTTCCTTTCAGTCTGAATCAAAGTTCCCAAGGTGGAATATAAAACAAAATCACCATAAATATTAAAATAAATGTAAAAGCAAAATATTCCTGCTATAGCTTACTAAGCAGCCTAGAAATGATATCATACAATATTAAAAATAAGAATGAATGAACCATATGCCTTAATGATGCAAATTTCATTAAATGGTTCCATTTCTTATGCAGAAAGGTGATTTCATGCAAAAGTCTTCAAATGCAGGCCTTAGTTTTTAAAATATTTGTATCTCTTCAATACATTATAGTCTTAGGACAACATAAACTTAATATCCTGATAGAAAAATTTTAATGAATTGACACACTGCCTTCCATCAGATTAAGAAAATTTATGAAAACTATTTTTTAATTATTATTTTTCATGAAAAAACATTTTCATAATATTTTTATAAATAACTCAATATGGCGAGCGTATCTAATGTTTCTTCCTTTTCCTATTTTCCCTGCAACAATACCCTGTGAGGTGAGTTGGGTTGAGAAAGAGTGACTGGCCTACACTCATCCAGTTGGCTTTCATGCCTACGGCGGAACTAGAACTCAGTTCCTGGTTCACTAGCCTGGTGCCTTAACCACTACACTACAGTGGTTCTCAACTATATTAATATAGTTTTGATATTACTGTGTATGAATACCGACTTTATAGTAGGTATCATCTAGGACAGTGGTTCTCAACCTTTTTAATGCCGCGACCCCCAACCGGTCGTAAGTCGAGGACTAAACTGGTCGTACGTTGAGGACTAAACCAGTCGTAAGTCGAGGACTACCCAACTGGTCGTAAGTCAAGGACTTTACCTGCCCGGGAGCGCTGCGCATGCGTGGTTCCGCCCCCTGCGCCGGCCGAGGCGTAGCTGGCAAGCAGCAGAGACGGAGCAGGCCGACCACCAGCTGGCCCAGCTCAAGGGAGGTAAGGCACCCGCCGGAAAAGGGCAAAAAAATGGCAGACAGCCTTGCTTGGCGACCCCCGTGAAATGGTCGATCGACCCCAAATGGGGTCGCGACCCATAGGTTGAGAACCGCTGATCTAGGAGGAAATAGTTTTGAATCTCAATACTTTCCAGCATACGTGTGTTAACATTTTATGTTAATGCAAAATCTGTTTTTAGCTCAATTTTGTTCATTTTGGATAGAAGACTTCTTCAAACCTATTAACCACCTGCCTACTAAGAAGCACTCAAGGAAATTTCCAACCGTGATTAATAAAATGCAATTTCAGAATATTCTTTCTTCTGTTGAAACATTCCAAAGTAAACCAAAAAATCATGTAAGTTAATAATTAATTCAGATTCCAAAGTAGGGAAAATATAAAAGAAATGCATGTTATATTATATATTATAAGAACATTAATGTATCAATATTATATTATATTATATTATATTATATTATATTATATTATATTATATTATATTATATTATATTATATTATATTATATTATATTATTATATTATATTATATTATATTATATTATATTATATTATATTATATTATATTATATTATATTATATTATTATATTATATTATATTATATTATATTATATTATATTATATTATATTATATTATATTATATTATATTATATTATATTGCTACGCTACACTACGCTATATATTTGATTTAAATAAATCACATTTAGAAACCACATATCTAATTCACAGAGTGATTCTGGAGAGTGCATAGTATAGTAACAGCTATAAAGCTGTTTTAGGAAACTGCCTTAGGAAACCTTTTAAAAAAAAGATATGAGAAGTTTCTCTTGGCATCTCCAAACTTTAAAGAAATTTATCTCCACTGCTACTAAGATATTCTCAAATCCTGAGGGGTCTTTTTACCTCTGTTGCCTTTCCACGATTTCAGCATTGATGTTCTTCCAGCGTTTATACAGTCCAGCTAGTTTTTCTTTCAGGAACTTTCCATCTGTATTGGGGAGTTTCTGGATTATTTCCTCTCCTGTTCTATTCAGTGTTGAGAAACTGAGCTTATGGCTGCTGATTCCCTCTTCAAGTTCCTGTTGAAAATGCATATATAGGTAGGGTTTCAGTTTTGACCCAGAATATCTGCATCAGGTGTTCTACTGCAAGAAGATGGATTTCTGACCATTGCTGTTCATGCATCTGGACTGGACCTCCTTTTTCCTAATCTATGTGTGGTTTGTTCATTTTTTGTTTTTTTTAAAAACCCTGAGAAGTATTACTACTAGTAGTAAAGACCATCAGTTTGGGTTCCATGTATCTCTTCCTTCAAGGGATGCCTATCTGGTTCTAAGCCTTGCCCAACATGCTGTTTCTTCTCTTCAATATTCTCAGTGACTACATTTGAGTTTCTAATATTGCAAAAACCTTCTCCTCAATCACAAATGCATTCTCCCTCTCATTCACACACAGACTCAACGTCCGCAAAATAAAGGTCCTGTCTTAAGCTTCTCTACTAGACAAGACTTTCTCAACAGCAGATTTCAGCAGGATTGAAATCCTAGTAAGTGTGTTTACTATAGCACCCTTCTCCAAACGAAATGAAAGCACTGGCTCCTTTACTTTTTTTTAATTCACTCTATTTGTTTCATCAACATCCTTGGAAGCTAGGCAGATGATGTCTCGATACAATTCATGTGGTCGACTTTATATGTTTTAATTGGGCTAATCAATGTATTCAAGCAAAATGCGATGGCACAACCTTTGAAACACAATGGCAGCCCCTTTGATTTGCTGGCAGTTCCAACAGAAGTGTAATGTAATATATGCACAAACTCTTGAAGCAACCGCACTGGGCTTTGAAAACAGGACCAATGCACTTTGCAAAGCAGCCCTTCAAATGCTTTGTACAGCTCCTAGCTGCCAACATTACAAAGCCTGACAATTGCCACTTTCTTCTGTGACAAAAGGAGAATTAAAGGCTCTGACTGGAGTCCTGGGCTTAATACATAGTAATCAGTTACCTGCTGGTGTATCCTGGCTTTTTCTATATCCAGGCTGCCATCTGGAACGTGGGCTTCAGCCAGCAACCCTTCTGCTTCTGTTAGCCACTGTGAGAGATCATTTAGATCACAATGGAACTGTCTCCACTCCTCTATAGACTTATCAAAACAACTACATGGAATAAGAAGAACAGGAGAAAAATGTGAAAGATATTTCAAAAGTAAAACAAGATAATTTTGCACTACAGAATACATATATGGTAAGACTGCAAAATAGTATATATATGCTATGAGTGTGTGTGTGTGTGTGTGTGTGTGTGTGTGTGTGTGTGTTAAAGACAACAGATGCAATCTTGGCAGATAGTTTATTTTGGCTTATTTGTGAGGAAAACAAAGATATTTAAAGCACTATTCATAGTTTTGAACCATTCGTTTATAATTTCTAACATTTCAAACTCATAAAGTTGCAGAAAGAGAGTGCCTAAGCATACAGGCAACCTACAAAACTTAATTCTTATTTAAAATCAGTTTGTCTACTTTGAAGCAAATGTACCAAGACCAACTATAACTCTGGGACACATGGATCATAATAAACTAATTCTGCAAACTGAAACTCTGGGGAGGAAAAAGTCAATTTTACAGATTCAGCCACAGAGTTGACCCTTGTTCATTCTTCATATGGTCAAATTTCAGAGGAAACTAAGTTGCTGAATATGTGAATGTATGAATATTTATGTAGCACACTTTTCCAAGTGGAAGCCAAACATGAAACATAAGCTTCTTAAGGTCACTGGTGCAATTTGCCAGATTTACAAGCAATAGTAACAAGCTAAAACTAGATGATGATCCCAGTAACACCAAGAACAGATAATATCCTTCTTCAAAGAGTAAGCCTTCCACTATACCAAGCATGCCAATCAACAGAATATTTCAACGTGTCTTCTATCACTCATACTAGAGATAAGTGCCCATGACTAAAGCCAACAGACACTTCATCTGTCTCCATAGGACAGGAGTGTCAAACTCAATTTCATTGAGGGCCGCATCAGCATTGCGGTTGCCCTCAGGGGGGCAGGTGGGTGCGGCCTACTGGGTGGGCATGGATGGAGTGAGTGTGGCCTACTGGGTGGGTGTGGCCAGCTCTATATCGTTTACGTCAAAGGTGCCTGTGGGGGCCTGGGCAGGAGTGGGATAGGTCTGAGGATCTCTGGCAGAAGGGGGTAGGACCAGGGCAAGTGCCAAGACATGGTCCACTGGAGGAGCCTCACTGTTCCTCTCAGGCCATGCGGGAGGGGGCTTATGGAGCTAAGACTGAATGCATTTCAGCATAGATGGCCACCACAACATTGTACATTGGCTCCCGGCTGGCCTGGGCCAGGGCCAAGGCAGAGGGGGCCATTCCCGCACTGTTTCCAGGATGGCTTCGCAGGCCACATGAAACCACTTTGCAGGCCACATCCGGCCCGCGGGCCTTGTGTTTGACATGTCTGCCATAGGATCTAAAAGAAATATTTTTCTCAATGCTACCTGATAAGGCAAGCTACTCAGATAGCTCCGTTACAATTTTTCATCCTCCCTATTAGAAAATATAAAGATTTTTTTCCTCTTCTTCTTCTACCTCCTACTATTATTTGCTCAGCCAACCATCAGCAGAGACTGCTTCAGCACTTGGCTGGTTTCCTTTTTCATTGGGGGAAAGCCTTTCCTTCCTAAGAATTTCTGGGTAAGATAGTGAAGATGGTAAGAATGTGAGCATAGCAACTCCAGTATTTACTCCATCTATCCCCCTACTTCTGTTTCATAAGCAACATTGTGAAATATTCCATCATTCATTCCAGGGGCACCACTTTACCAGGCGTGAATGTCCATAAGTTGGCAAGGAAAAGGAAAAGGAAGGACAGAAAAAGACTCTTTCCTGATATACTCTGTCAATTTAAGGAGAGGAAATAGAGCAACTGAATAAGAGGAAAGTGAACCACCTGTAACAAGGGGGAAAACTGCAGGAACGTCTTATGGGGATCTTGCCTAGAGACACCTAATTGTTCCACTGCTCCATGGGTGAAAGGGAGACATTACAATTTTCAGGTCATTACAGCTGAAAAAAAGTGTTCTTCCTCAACAAAATCAGCAACAAAATCTTCCTATTGAGGAAAAATAGGAGGGCATTTATATTCCACATAGAAAACATAGCTTTCTATGTCATTATTTAGAGATATATTTTTATTCCCAGTTGTGAGGTATAGCTACAATTGAACCAAACTGCTTTTGTATCCGAAGCTGACAGAGAATTCTTCCATATTACAAAAGACTTATTCATACCAGTCTT
>NW_015387159.1:319359-322893 GCF_001527695.2 Protobothrops mucrosquamatus
GCAACAAAATCTTCCTATTGAGGAAAAATAGGAGGGCATTTATATTCCACATAGAAAACATAGCTTTCTATGTCATTATTTAGAGATATATTTTTATTCCCAGTTGTGAGGTATAGCTACAATTGAACCAAACTGCTTTTGTATCCGAAGCTGACAGAGAATTCTTCCATATTACAAAAGACTTATTCATACCAGTCTTGGCTTTAAAGTCTTGGCTTTAAAGAAGCCGACTTTCTTTTAAGTACAATGCAAAATAAGATACATTATTTATGAGATTCAAGAACTGTCTTATCCTGCAATGAATCAGCTAGGAAATCTGCTTGTTGTATTTCACCGATTGACTATGAAGTTTAATTTCTCTTTTAAAATGGGAAGGTTTGCCTACTTCATTGTTAATTTAATAAGATCATTTGAGTTTCCAAATGAATGATGGGGCTTCAGATATCATCACTGCACAAATGTCTGCAAATACCGAGGATTTTTTTTTCTAAGCCTGCAGCACACGAAGAACAACTGTGAAATAATACAAAACTCTTTTCGAAAATAAGTTCAGATGATGATGCTAGGGTCTGATGCAATTCTACAGGTGCTGCCTTCTAAACTATAGAGAACAAGATCGAAAATGCAATGAAAAGAGTGTACAGGATGTTTGTGCAGATTCCTATATTCTCATGAATTAATTGGCCCCACATTCTTGTGACTAACAGAAATGCTAGTAAACAGAAGTCTCAGCTGGCTAAATTTTCTCTTAAAAAACAGCAAATGCTAAAAGAGACCGAAAGAAATTTCTACGGTGCAGCAACTGATTTGCTTTGTAATTTGCAGAGAAAAAGAGGTTGAGAACAAAGGATTCAAGTTTTTCTCCATTCCATGCTATTCATAAAGTTATGAACATGATGCCACTTTAATTTTCATTTTTAATTTAATATATAGTTTCCTCATACCACCTAAATTAACAGTTCTTGGTTCCCTCCCTGCTAGTTTGCATAGTCATTTGTTAAGTAACTTTGGCAAATAAACAATATTTTATAAATAATGTTTTAAAATGTTACCCTGTTTATATCCAAACTTAGCACAGCTGGTTTACTGTATACTGCAAGGACAGTAGAGCTACAAAATGGCTACTACCTGATTTATTCTCTTCTCTGCCTAACTCATCACATTTTCTTGGCAAAAAATTGTAAGTACAAAATATAGGCCATCCTTTTACTTACCATTTGCGGTCATTGTACATTCTGTTAATTCGGTCCCATTCTGCATTAAGCTGCGTTAGTGAATCTTCTATCTGAACAGCTTCAGGTCCAGATGCTTCTAGTATAACATCAGGTTGCTTTTCATGAATAACTGCAATCTGATCTTCTAATTTATCCAACATATCTTTTATGCTCTGTAATACAGTAAAACAAAAATACCAGGCAGAATTAGCATCCCCTCAAAGATAACTGCCAGCTGGAAAAATAGAGCATCAGTGTATGTGTGTGTGTGTATATATATATATATATATAATATAGATATATAGATTTTTTTTTAAATTTGGATTGCTAACAAAGAATTAAGGGAGAATGGGATAGCTATTTTGAACTTTTTAGCTCTCATCAGCCAAACATACTCTTCTGAGATTCGAACCTGGGCTGTTGAAGCCATTCATTACAGCTCAACAATATAAGCAAACTAGACATTAAGGCTTGCTCAAGAAACAAAACCATGACGATCTTAGTGACTTTGGAAGCCAAACCATGTCTCCCAGATTAGGGAGTAGATAATATAATATGTATCTAATATTAAGTACATAATGCATGATTATTTGTTTTCTATTTTATTATTGTAAGCCACCCAGAATAGCCCCACGGTGAGATGGGCAGTAAATAAATTTAACAAATAAATAAGAAATAAAGAATGAACTGGAAAAATCCATTTTAGGTGCAATCTCAGCCTTATAGGATGTGAGCCCTTATAAGTATGTGTATGCCTATAATTGTTTGTGTGAATTTTGTTTGATCTGGCCCAATGCAACTTTCTAATAACTTAATTCACAATGGTCTTTATCTAATTTCTTCCCATTCCTTTTCAAACTTTTACACTGCTGACCAATGGTTAGTTTATTAAATGAATTATTTATATTTCCTGAATCTAACAAGGGATAGGATTGGTGATGATTCTAGAAAATTTAGACACAGGTTCTTATAAATCAAGACATACCCAAGACCGAACCTGTTTTTTAAAGTCAGAAAGTATCTTGAGATGTAATGTCATGCACCAGAGTTAAAACATTTATTGAGAAGAACGTTAATGCTCTTTTATGTTTTGAGTTCTAATATTAGATTTCAGGTTCTTGTACCTTTAATGAATCTTCTTGAGTAGAAAAGTCTTCATAAATTGCTGAATGAAGTTCTGGAGCATTTAGCAAGAGCTCAGCATCAGCTATAACCAGCAAAATCTTGTTAATTTCAACCAGGTATTCTGCGGGGAATGGAGATTCCCTGGTCATTGATGACTGAGACCCTTGAATCCTCTGTGGAGTTCCCTAAAGCAAAATAAGCTTCAGTTAACTATTTATTTAAAACTAACCTCATTATAAAAATACAAGAAGGGTTCATTTATTTGCATTTCCATTATATTCTAATCTTAAGATTTAATGCTATTTTTAATTAAATAATTCTTCAGACAATGCTACATTATAATTACAAGGAAGTGTTTCCACTGTGACTAAATCAGGTGTTCCCATGAATTAATTCCTCTTATCCTTTTGCTTAGCTTTTAAATATATGCCATATAAATTACAATATAGTAAAACAATATTCTAATCAAACAGTGATATCCTTTTTTAATTAAGTAGTTCCAGTTGCATTAAAAAAAGGAAAGGATTATTATCTCTGTCTACGCACACTTGGTTCTCCTGAAATGTATATATCCATTTTCCAATAATTTTTAGTTAATACAAAAATAACTATACACTTCAGCATCTATTGCAACATTACTTACACCCAGAGGTTTATTTCTTTAATCAGGTATCTGGACCACAATTTCCAGTTCACAAAGTGGCTTTTCAGAATAGTACAATTGTCGTAGAACAAGGACCTACTGGTATATTTTCACTTGTAACTCCACCCATAGTATATGAACCAACTATTCACTGCATATTTATGAGAAAGATAACCTCATCATCAAGCCTATTATTACTTTACATTTGGAAATATTACTTCTGAAATCAGTGGATTTGCTAACGTTATATAGTCTAATAAATTGAGATTAAAAAAATTAAGCTAAATATATTTCACAAATGTTCTCAACAGTATCAAATAAAGATGTCCATTCTTATTTACATAAATACGTAACAATATGACTGCATAAGGAAAATCAAAACAACATGCACCAAATGCCTTTTGAGTATGTTTTACATTTTATTTTATTAAAATATTACATTTTCATAATGAAACTCATTGATCGATATACTTTTCGTATGCATTGTTCAAAGTTTGCAAGTGATTCCAAATATCAATCCTGCCTCTGTCTGAAAGCATCTAGCAAATGTAG
>NW_015387159.1:323908-325887 GCF_001527695.2 Protobothrops mucrosquamatus
CAATATGACTGCATAAGGAAAATCAAAACAACATGCACCAAATGCCTTTTGAGTATGTTTTACATTTTATTTTATTAAAATATTACATTTTCATAATGAAACTCATTGATCGATATACTTTTCGTATGCATTGTTCAAAGTTTGCAAGTGATTCCAAATATCAATCCTGCCTCTGTCTGAAAGCATCTAGCAAATGTAGGAAGTTGTGATTGATCTGTGATAGCAAAAAGTGGCACTTTGGAGCTCAACACTTTTATTTAAGGCTTAAGCTTATGCCAAGGAACTCCATCTGCATATCTACCCTGTCTTCCCATCGTCTCCCCATTCCAAGGTATTTAAATAACACATCAGTCAAGCTACTTCATGCTTCTGACGCATCAGATGAAATGAGTTACAATTCATTAAAGGTTATGCCTTAAATAAAATTGTTAGTTCAAAAGCTGCTACCAGACTCTGCCCAAGTTTTGCCTAGCAAATGTTAGTTTAGTTTTTATTTCCATTTTTATATCAACTTTGCACTTTTAATTGTTTCCAAGAGGGCAAATACATAATTAAAACATTGTCACATTCTGTTTCCAGGCTACTTCAATGATACTTGAATATAAGCAAATCACATATCAATGTTACCAACACTTTGATTCACCAGTGGTCCATCCAGTCAATCACTTCTTTAGTTATCAGAACAGACTGAAGATATAATATTATGGGGCTCCTATGCCATAGCTACTAACAAAAGAATTAGATCAGAAGTGAAACACTTTGAAAGATGGCTCCTGCAGCATGGCAGGGCCCTATTTCCTTATAGGGCATGATTTCTGAAGAATCATGTGTTATAACATTATACTATTATGTAAGAGAGCTAAGTTTTATATTATGATAAACATTATCTAATTGTAGATTTGGATGCCCAGATGCTGGTGATAAACAATAATAGAGGCTAATCTTTATGACATGATTTTTGAGCTTCCATCTGGCTAATTGCTGTGGGAAATATAACACTGGAGGTGATGGCTCTTCGGATGTTCCCACAAGGTCATTCATTCAACAAGACACACAGTTACTGTTTCAATTAATTAACATTGCATCCTACCTTTCCTGCAAAGTAGAAATGGTTACTAGATAAAATAGAGGCAATATACTAGATAAAAAAAATCTCCAATTGGCACATTTCTAAAACATGGTCAGTCAAATCCTGACAAACAAAAAGTGATTTACTTGTTTTCTGAATTATACTATTGGAGTCCATTCCAGAATGAAGGTCATTAAGATCCCCAGTAGGAAATTTTAGACAGTTGCAATATTGATCAATTGTTTGGCACAATGTAGGTGGCAAACAGGGAAGATTAATGACAAACTCAAACCCCTGGTCAAGGTTCAATTCAAAATGTAAGGGAAAACTATAATTTATTAGATCCCTTGAAGATAAAATGCCTTTGAAACAGAAAGGAAAGTTTGGGTAATCAACAGTGAGTGGGGGAAAGGGGTATGAGAGAGAACTCCAACTAGGCAATATCAAGATAAAATTAAACCTTAAGGTGGGTTCACATATACTTCAACTTAATAGATGAATTATTTACATTTCTGTAAGTGTAAACAACATTCCCTGGTCTTCATGGAAATAGAAATCAGGACAGTGTTTGGTCCTTATCTGATTCATTACTTTTGTACTTGTAACTTTTGATATATAAACTGATATAAGAGTTATAAAATATGGTTCCTGTAACCATGGGATGAGTGGGGAGAAGGGAAGAGTAAGAAAACATGTTTATGGATATTTTATGGGGGCGTTTTACCGGGTACGCCTGGTGCACCAGTTGCGGCCTTTTCTAGACCGGGATGCCTTGCGCACAGTCACTCATGCTCTTGTCACCTCCCGCCTGGACTACTGTAATGCTCTCTACATGGGGCTCCCCTTGAGGAGCACTCGGAGGCTCCAGTTGGTCCAGAATGCGGCCGCGCGGGCGGTGATGGGAGCGACT
>NW_015387159.1:328418-352856 GCF_001527695.2 Protobothrops mucrosquamatus
TCACCTACATCGTCCATATAGGACGACTCGGGAACTCAACTCCTACCCCGGGCAGCTCACCGATCCCCTTATGCCCAGGGGAAAGGTATCAAGCCGTTTGGCAGCAGATGCTGGCTGTCAAACCGGCTTTTACGCAAAACAGGCGGGAGGCAGCAAACAGCTGCGACCAGCGAAATCGCCTGCCACCGGAAGCCTCAAATCTCATAATTTTTATACTTGCAACTGCTGTCAAGATGCAAGTACAAAATGCTGAGGTTTGCATTGTTATTTTGATTTTCAACATGTTTTTTTTAATGAAACTAGATGGGTCTTATCCAACTTGCAGCTGCCAGCTGTGTGTATTTCAATTCCCAGAATTTTCCCAGAATGAGCATGCTGGTTAACACGTTCTGAAAGTTGAAGTCAACACATTTGAAAGCTGCTCCCAAGTTGGGTAGTCTACTTTATACACCCATTATGCAAATCCCTCAAGGCCTATTATTTGTTTAACCATCCTTGAGGATCACAGCTTATATTATATTGAAGTTTGTTATAGAGTTTTCTAGGGTTTTGGTATGACAGGTGGGCCATCTGTTCAGCAGCGCTAACACTGAAGGAAGAAACATTCAGTATATGATCAGTAGATCAAAATCACCTCTTCCCAAGCTCCTAATAGCCTCATGGAAAGAAAATGCATATAACTACTGCCAAGCAGACCATTATTATTCTATACTACACAGAACTCATTCTGAGATTTGAACATTCCTTTATCTCATCCTCAATTGGTTTTAGATTTACAAGTTACAGAAGAGTCATAAAGAGATTGATTAATTTAATTATGAAGCTCCATAACGAGTAATGCAAAAGGATAGACAGATTTTCTAATACACAAGCCTGTCCAAAAAATTACTTACTGCTCCACAAGTCTCATTATATAAATAAACATAAAACAAATCGTATGGCAGACTAGGAATCTAAAAAAGTGGATCCATTAGAAACAGAAAATGAAAAGTCATTGTATATATGTTTGAATTATTGAAAGAGTTTCTTAAATTAGCTATCAACATCCTCTCAGTAGGTAGGAATCTCTCTCCTAAATAACTGTTACAATCAATAATATTTTCAAAAACATCTGACGACCACAACTGAGCCGAAAATTTTTGTTGCTAAGTGAGACATTTGTTAAGTGAGTTTTGCCCAATTTTACGACTTTTCTTGCCACAGTTGTTAAGTGAATCATTGCAGTTCTTAAGTTAGCTGCTAAATGAATCTGGCTTCCCCGTTGACTTTGCTTGTCAGAAGATCACAAAAGGTGATCACATGGGACACTGCAACTGTTATAAATATGAGTCAGTTGCCAAGCATCTGAATTCTGATCACGCAACCATGGGAATGCTACAAGGGTTGTAAGTGTGAAAAACCATCACAAGTCATTTCTTTCAATGCCATTGTAACTTCAAACCGTCACTAAATGAAAAACGATAACTACCTGTATAAATTCTTTTCAGGAATTAATTAGAACTAAGGTTTAGTAAGCCTCTCAGTTAACCAAAAACCTAGCCAAAAGTTACCCCTTTTCTCATTGGATTTTATACCAATGAGTCAGATGCATTTGAAAATATTATTGATTGTAATAGTGATTTAGGAGAGAGACTCCTACCGAGAGGAGGTTGATAGCCAATTTAAGAAGCTCTTTCAATCATTCAAATATATATACCATGATTTTTTTTGTTTTCTGTAATCAGTTGGAAGTATTCTTTGAATGTATGAAGAATATGGATGAAGATTTGGCCCAATTCATTGAAGTCATGGGAATCAGTGGCTATGAGCCTTGGTGGCAGTGGGAGTGTCTCTAAAGGTCATTGCTGGGGGATTAGCGAGTTTCCTTATACAGTTTATTGGCCACTGGAGGAAGAAATAGCTGGACTAGATGAGTCAGGTGTCTAATCTAATGTGGCACTTCTTAGGTTCTTATATTCTTATGTTTAGTTAAAGATGAGCTTTAGAAAACATTTATAGAATAGAGCTGGAAGGGACCTTGGAGGTCTTCTGGTCCAGCCTCCTGCTCAAGCAGGAGAACTTATACCAGGGGTAGTCAACCTTGGCTCTTTTATGACTCGTGGACTTCAACTCCCAGAATTCCTGAGCCAACTAAGCTGGCTCAGGAATTCTGGGAATTGAAGTCCACGAGTCATAAAAGAGCCAAGGTTGACTACCCCTGACCTATACCATCTCAGACAAGTGACTGTCTAGCCTCTTTTTAAAAAATCTCCAGTGATGGAGTGCCCACGATTTCTGGAGGCAAGCTGTTCCACTTGTTAATTGTCCTCACTGCCAGGAACTTTCTCCTTAATTCCAGGTTGCTTCTCTTTCTGATCAGTTTCCAACCATTGTTTCTTGTCCTGCCCTCTGGTGCTTTGGAGAATAATGTGACCCGCTCTTCTTTGTGGCAGCCCCTCAAATACTGGAATATTGCTATCATGTCTCCCTTATTTCTTCTTTTCTTTAGACTAGCCAAACCCAAGTCCTGCAGCCATTCTTCATATTTATAATCCACTCTTGCTTCATATTATAGGCCAATATATTTCATATTCACGGGGACATGAAATCCATGTAGCTTAGTTCTAGAATTGTTCAATTAAATAGTGATTCTGAGGTCACTATAATATGTTCCTTTGACTTCTGAGCCCAATTTAAAGTATTAGTTATTATTTATAAACTGTACAGCATAGGACCATTGTATCAGTCACAGTTTTGATTCGCATAGTTAACACTATCAGTCTGATTCATCCTGGAAAGGCTGGTAAAAGTCACTTCTTCATTCAAGGTACTTGAGATTTGAAGAAGATAAGTGGTGGAATATGTTTGAATTAGTTTCCCAGAGTAAATTAATTACTCAGCGGGGAAACAGTATTCTTACCTTAAAAGAGTAAAATACCATTCGTTTTGGACTAAATAAACAAATAATTACATTACTAGCAACACGACCCAAGTGATCCTTATGCCACCTAAACATGTTAGAGTTCAACAGTCATAACTGCCAGGCAGCTTGTCAAAAAAATAAGTTGAGATTCAACCTATGTGGAAGCACCAGTTTGGAAACACTGGGATTGACAGCAGGAACTATTGAGAACAAAACTACTGAAAAATTACATAAATGAATGGTTGATATTAAAAAGAATTTACCTTTGTTTTCTCCCTCTCTTCTGCTTCTTGAAGTCCAGAAAGACTTGTGTCTGTTTCACTAAGCCACTGCAAATGACTCTCTGCTTCCATTTCATATAGAGTAAATGAAGGTGGAAGTTCTGACACCTGCCTCCTTTGTAATGACCGAAGCTCCTACAACCCAAAAAGAAAGGTTATACAATTAATAATTAAGGTTATAAGACAGGGGTGAGGAACTATGGTCCTTTTATAACTTGTGGACTTCAACTCCCAGAATTCTTGAGTCAACCATGCTGGCTCAAGAATTCTGGAAGTTGAAGTCCACAAGTCATAAAAGGGCCATAGTTCCCAATCTCTGGTCTAAAAGAAGAACTTTTTCTGTCCCAGACCCTGCCCTTTGGAACATCTTGCCACCAGAGATGAGATCTGCCCCCAGCCTTCTGGCCTTTTGGAAGGGCCTTAAGACCTGGATCTGATGGCTGATTTAGGATCAGGCTCCAATTTGGACATGGTTGGTGCAGTGACATAGAAGACACCATTTCCATTTCGCTCAAGCCTTTTGGTTTTAGTCTATATTTAACTTGTAACTTTTAAGTCATTTTATGTTTAGAATTCTTCTTATATTTATATTTTTATTGCATTATAAGCTGCCCAAGTCACCTAGATAGTAAGATGGATAGCATATAAATTTAATACAGGCAGTCCTCAACTTACAACAGTTCATTTAGTGAATGTTTGAAGTTACAACGGCACTGAAAAAAGATGACTTGTGACCACTTCAGCATCCCCACGGTCATGGGATCAAAATTTGGATGCTTGGCAGTTGGTTCATATTTATGACCTTTGCGGTGTCCCAGGGTCATGTGATCACCTTTTGCAACCTTTTTTTTTTTAACAAAATTTTATTAAGTTTATATAGATGAGGAAAAATAGGAACAATACAGGTATGGTAAAGGGAAGGGTGGAAGGAAAGGGGAAGGGGAGGGGAATAAGGAATTAGGGTAAAATAAGGATAGGTACAATCACATATTTCAACAAACAAGCTACCGTCCGGATCATAATAATGAGCAAATATCATATTCAACCATTTTTACCAAAGCCTAGACTATAACATATTAAAAACAATTAGTAAACAAATACGTTAATCTATTACGTAAACACTACTAATAAAATCTCAAAAAATCCTAACAATCAAAAGTAAGAAATGAAAATCAGTAAATCAGGAGAAATAATCATATCATCAAAATGTTAGTTAGAACTCGATTAAAAATCAGTCATCTATTCTAATATATTGAATCCTTCAAGTTCTAATGTGTCTCTAACCATTGATAAAAAATTTCCCAGGTTCTAAAATAAATTGAATCATCTTTTTCTTTCATTTCTAATATTAGTCTATCCATTTCCGCACACTCTTAAAATTTTAGTAATTATAATCTGGTCAGATGGTAAATTCTCATTTTTCCAAAATTGGACAAATACTATCCTTGCAGCAGTTAAAACATGCAATATCAAATAGTCATTCTCTTTACCATAATCCTGTCTTAATATTCCTAACAAAAACAATTCCGGTTTAAATTCTATCTGTAGTTTCATCATCTTTTCCAACCATCTATGGATCTTAGACCAATATTTCTTAGCGATAGGGCATATCCACCAGGCATGGTAATAAGTGCCTGGCTGTTGTTTACATTTCCAGCAAAGATCCGAAACATTTTTAAACATTTTTGCTAAGCGCACTGGTGTCATATGCCATCTATAAAACATCTTATGTAAATTTTCTTTATACGCTACCGCTTTTGTAAGCTTAATATTTTTATCCCACAGTTTTTGCCAGTCTTCCAAATCTACAGAATGTCCAAAGTTCTTTGCCCATACTATCATTGTTTCTTTCACTTGTTCTTCTTCCATCTTCCAGTTTAAGAGAAATTTATAGAATTTTCTAATCAAATTCTCATCTGTTTTTAATAAAATTTTATCCAATGGGGTCTGTTCTTTGTAAAAACCTGTCGATTTTATATCTTTTTCGTATCTTGTTTGAATTTATCTTTTGCAACCTTCTGACAAGCAAAGTCAATGGGGAAGGCAAATTGACTTAGCAACGGTCCTACTAATTTAACAACTGCAGTGATTCACTTAACAATTGTGGCAAGAAAAGTAGTAAAATGGGGCAAATGTCACTTAACAAAGTTCTCACTTAGCAACATACTGTAAATTTGGGGCTCAATGGTTGTCATAAGTCAAGGACTACCTGTAAATAAATAAATAATGATAGCAGAGAGGAACAGGCAAAAAGGTGGATTATTTATGTCTCGTAGACAAGAGTGAGAATTTTCAGGTGCGTATAAGGCTTCAGGGGGAAGAAATAGAACATTATAGATCTACTGCACAGCAAGGCTACTTTCACTGACCTTTGCATTGCTTTGCTTGGTCTGAAGGAGAAGGAGCTGCAAACGAATTTTTTCTCTCCGGTTATCTTCCATGAACTGCTGTAACAAATGCTCGCCTTTTTGCAGAACTTCCTCAATTTGGGCTCTTTCTTCATCCAGCTACAATTTTAAAAAGGAGGACATATTTTCAGGAATACTTGGGGCAACTAGCTTTTGTTACTCCCAAAGAGTAAGACAGTACAGAGAAACCTGTATAGCATGGTTGTGCGTGTTTAAAAAACGATATCAGGAAAAGTGCTGCAAACCTCACACGAGCACAGCATCTCTCTGCTATTTATTCAAGGAACCGTGCACAAAGCTGAAAAAAAAAAGTTATCAATCCCTTAAAGAAATCACCTTTTTCTGGGTTGGCACAAAAACAGAGAGAGGTGCTCTGTTGCATGAGTTTTGAAGTACTTCCTCAGAATCCTTTCTGAAGAATGTAAAATTCTAATTAATCGTTTTATCCTACATAAAGACTCAGCGGATTCATATTTTGCTGTGAATTCATTAGGAGGTCATTGTAATTACTGACTGTGCAACACAAAAAATGGAAGGACATTTCGATATGGACGAACGCCTACGGAAGCTAATGGAGATGGCAGAGATGGCTAAATTGACTGTTTTGATTAAAGACTATAAATAATTTTGTTTCTACATGGAGACCGTGTCTGGACTTGAAGTGGAACAAAATGAAACTTTGATTTTTGGGTTCTACTGATAGATTGATTTGGTGTTATAGAAGTGGCTAGTAAAAGGTTGAGGTTCGATGTTAATGCTTCATTCTACTGCAACAGAAGAAGTTCAGGAGTCAGTGCCTTTTCTTTTCTTTTTCCCTCCCCACTGTGTCCTACTATTTGCTTTTGTATTTTATTCTATAATCTAATAAAATGTTACAAAACTACTAACTATGCAACATGTAGTTGTGTGCCAAAGTAAAACTGTTTTCAGTGAAGATACCAGGCATTCAGATAATACAGGTGGTCCTCAATTTACAACAGTTCATTTAGTGACTGTTCAAAGTTACAACGGCCCTGAAAAAAGTGCCGCTTTTACAACCTTTCCAGAATCCCCACGATCATATTTATTTATTTATTTATTTATTTATTTATTTATTTATTTATTTATTTATTTATTTATTTATTTAAATTTATATACCGCCCTATCTCCCTTACAGGACTCAGGGCGGTGAACAGGCAATAATAAAAATCACAATAAATATTAAATAAAAAGCCTGCTCTGAAATACCCCATATAACAACCCCTACCAAAACACAAACAAAACTACGCCAGGCCGGCCGCATGGAATAGATGGGTTTTCAAGGCTCGGCGGAAGAGGCGCAGGTCCGTAGTTGTACGTAGGTCGGGGGGTAAGTCATTCCAGAGGGCAGGAGCTGCCACAGAGAAGGCTCTCCCCCTGGGGGTCGCCAGCTGGCATTGACTGGCCGACGGCACCCTAAGGAGGCCCTCTCTGTGGGAGCGGACTGGTCGAAGGGAGATATTTGGTAGGAGGCCATGATCAAAACGCTTGCCAACTGGTTCAAACTTATGATTGTTGCTTTCCATGTGATTTCCTTTTGCAGCCTTCTGACAAGCAAAGTCAATGGGGAACCAAGATTCACTTAACAACCGGGTTACTAACTTATTAACTGCAGCAATTCACTTAACAACTGAGACAAGAAAGGTTTTAAAATGGGGCAAAATTCACTTTAAAAATGTTTCACTTAACAACAAAAATTTGGGGCTCAATTGTGGTCAGAAGTCAAGCTCTACCTGTAATCTAATCCTAATGTTCTGTATCTATATCTCTTTCCTTTGTTGTAGAGGTAAGCAGGGGGTTGGACTCGATGACCTCCAAGGTCCCTTCCAACTTTATTATTATTATTATTATTATTATTATTAACTCTTGCGTATTCTAGCAATGTCCAGGAGGAGCAGCATTGTGGGTCATCTCTTGCACTGCCTATGCTTCAAGTATAATAGATGTAGTACAGAAAGGAGACACATTACAGATTCTCCCAAGGACTTGGAATGGTGAGAAAGTGTTTGAAAAAAGATGAGCTTCCAAATGCATGATTTCAAGTACGACACAACTATACATTTTATCGTAATTAAACAAGACAAATCCCTTGCACATGTAGAATTGAATATATATAAAGTCATCAGGAAGACCACAATGGTGAAACAGCTGATACAAGCAAGATCAATATTTATTGCATGCAGCAAATGAATTACAATGTTGCCAATAGACGTCTAGGTCACAGGATTCCAGATTAAAAAGTGAAGCCTGGGAATTAAAAGAAAGAAAGAAACAAAAAAGAAACAAAAGATAAGGATGAGTATGACAGTTTTGTTTTAACATGAAGTTTTCCAACCTTTTCATCATCTTCTTTTGACTCCATGTGTTTTTCCACTATGGTCAGCATTTCCTTTATCTCACATTCAAATTTATCAAGGTCTTTAGAAGCCACTGAAATTCCACAGAGCTCCTGCTTAGCAAACTTTTTATGAGCGTCCTGACTGAACAGCATCTGACACACACAAAGATAGCAAGCACCCTAATCAGTAGTCAATATATTTGTAAACATATCACATAACTGCAACAATATAGTTGTAAATGAATAAATAGCCTCCCCAAAACTGATACTAAGAAATTATCTTTTGCAGATAGCTTGTAGGCTAGTACAGAAAGAGAATTACATATATTATAACATAAAATGATTCACCCAAACCCCCAGAATATATTACTTCATATGCTTTTGGCAACTGAAAAGAGAAAAAGAGGAAGTTTTGAAGTAACATTTTAAAAATTAAGTAAGTTATCTTCTTTCTTTTTCTTGTTTAAAAAGTACTGTTGAAGAAGTAGAGCTATCTCACTCAAAGTAGGGCAGAACTAATACAAGTAGTCCTTGTTTAGAAACTGCTTCATACAACAAATGTTCACAATTACAACGGTTTTGAAAAAATAACTCGTGTCCAATTCTCGCATTTATGACTTTCACAGGTCTGTAAAGCAAAGGAAAACTGAAGTATTGTACCGTTTCACTTTGAAACTGCTTCACCAAACTACCAACTTGCTTGTCCCAAATGCAGTTGCTAAACAAGGACTACCTGTATTTTGTCCTTGTGCAACCATGTGCACAAAGAGATAATGTCCTAAAAAAAATGCAAAAATGCAATGAAATATTAGAAAACAGTTCCCTTCGACAAAATACAATGCAGTAGCATGCATTTCACAGAAACATTAGAGAAATAAAAATCAGCAATATAAATGTAAAAATAGGCCAGTAGATATGCTTTGGGACCAGGAAGTCTTCCGTACTCACCTTAGCACTTCTGATGTGCTGTGATACTTTTTCAAAGTTCCTATTCAGTTCAGTCAATTTGGGTTCTACAAGCTCATGACATGATACCCCACGACTGTTCATCAGTATAACAGCTTGGTCCCGCACATTATCAACTCTGAGACTAACAGCATCCAATTCTGATGTTAGACGCTATGAATAGGGAAAAAATGGGTTATTATTTAGCTCACAGTAGGATTTAAAAAGGGAGGAAGGGAAACAAGACAGAAATCAACTTGAAAAACTGGCAGACTTTCATTTGGATCCAAAATATGCTGCCGGTATTACTGTCTAAGTCATGTCAGTAAGAAGTTTAATTTTGCTACCTTTACTGTCTCCTCTTTCTTGTTGGCAGGCTTTTTCTCAATCTCATCCAACAGAGCTTCAGCTTGGTACAGCCAAGTGCTTATGTGGGCAACGTTCTCATCAAAAATCTCCAGTTGGCTTTGGTGATTCTATAAAGGAAAGACAAAGATAAATCAATGAAAACATACCTTAAATGTCAATAAAATTTAGCTATTTTAACAGAAAACATTCACAGCAGTCGGTCAATGGCATTTTCATTCGGTTTTTTTTTCAGCTCTTTTAGTGCCAAGACCTAAAAATTATTTGGTATTTATTTATTATAATTTTAGTCACTAGATTTATATCTTATCTTTTCTCACAAAGATCAAAATGACATATAGACTTCCTTCCAGATAATTTTCTTACAACAAAAGTTCTAACATCGCACACACACATGCACGCATATGTGTGCGCACAAAGAGATAGAGATAGAGATATATGGAAAGAGGGAGAGAGGGATAGATGATAGAGAGAGAGAGAGAGATGGGGAAAGAGAGAGAGAGAGAAATGGGGAGAGAGAGAGAGAGAGATGGAAAGAGAGAGAAAAAGAGAGTGAGAGAGATTGTTGCCACATATCGCATTTAGGGCCCTTCGTAACCAACTTGCATTTAAGGCTATTTGTAGCATCCTGCAGTCACGTGATCGTAATTTTTGGCATTTTTTGCCAACTTCCGGCATTTACCTCCAGTTTCTGGCAAAACACCCATTGAAAAAATGGATTCACTTAACAACTCCTGCTTTTGCTTTAATGATTGCTACAAAAAAAGTTGTAAAACTGGGCACAGTCACTTGGTGACCCTTGACAACCGCCAATTCCAGGCCCAATTATGGTCATAAACTAAGGGTTACCTGTAAGATAAAGGCAATGAAATGGGAGACACATTCAGGGCTGCAAGACAGATGGAAGTCCTTCAAGGTAGAACAAACTTGAACACCTAACTCATGAATACTAAAAATACTTTGATTATAGGTTTACAGTTATAAAACCTTGCTTCCCTGAATGTTCCTCTCTTCTCCCTGTCCTGAACTATGGACAGCCAAGCCTGAAACGCTTTCTCAAATTCCATTCTAGCTCTGGGCTCAGATATAATAATAATAATAATAATAATAATAATAATAATAATAATAATAATAATAATAATAATAGTGATGATGATATGATGATAATAATAATAATAATAATAATAATAATAATAATAATAATAATAATAATAATAATAAAGTTGGAAGGGACCCTAGAGGTCATCTAGTCCAACCCCCTGCTCAGGCAGGAAACCCTATACCATTTCAGACAAATGGCTGTCCAGTCTCTTCTTAAAAACTTCCAGTGTTGGAGCATTCAACACTTCTGGAGGCAGGTTGTTCCACTGGTTAATTGCTCTAACTGACAGGAAGTTTCTCCTTAGTTCTAGGTTGCTTCTCTCCTTGATTAGTTTCTATCCATTGCTTCTTGTCCTGCCTTCAAGTGCTTTGGAAAATAGCTTCACTCCCTCTTCTTTGTGGCAACCCCTGAGATACTGGAACACTGCTATCATGTCCCCCTCTTGTCCTTCTCTTCATTAAACTAGACATATCCAATTCCAGCAGCCGTTCCTTATATGCTTTAGCCTCCAGTCCCCTAATCATCTTTGTTGCTCTTCTCTGTACTCTTTCTAGAGCAGCGGTTCTCAACCTCTGGGTTGCGACCCCATTTGGGGTCGATCGACCATTTCACGGGGGTCGCCAAGCAAGGCTGTCCGCCATTTTTTTTCCCTTTTTCGGCGGGTGCCTTACCTCCCTTGAGCTGGGCCAGCTGGTGGTCGGCTTGCTCCGTCTCTGCCGCTTGCCAGCTACGCCTCAGCCTGCGCAGGGGGCGGAACCACGCATGCGCGGCGCTCCCGGACAGGGAAAGTCCTCGACGTACGACCGGTTTAGTCCTCGACTTACGACCGGTTTAGTCCTCGACTTACGACCGGTTGGGGGGTTGCGGCATTAAAAAGGTTGAGAACCACTGTTCTAGAGTCTCAACATCTTTTTTACATCATGGTGACCATCATGGATGCAGTATTCCAAGTGTAGTCTTACCAAGGCATTGTAAAGTGGTATTAATACTTCATGTGATTTCTCTTATTTGACCACTGCCTTGGCTGCAGCTCTTCATCCTCTTCTTCAAGATTATTCTCAGAGCCCATTACATCCATTTCTGTTTTTTATTATGAATAATGATTGCACAGATAATGGGTGCAGTTTGTTTAAATAAACCTCAAAGAATATTTCCATGAGTCCTCTTATGTAATAATTATTTTTAAAGCATTTATTCTTGAGCTAAAGCTTCAAAGAAAAGATTTTGATACTTCCTGAGCATGCAGTAAGAAGCAAATCTATCAAATTGTTCAATACATTTTACTATTTCTTGAAAAACTGTTCATCGTCTGATTCATTTTTCCATTTAACAGGTCAGCCTTCCCCAACTAAATACTCCCCAGAGATATCGTCCTAGCTGGCCTGGCCATGGGACTTTCAAATTTAACATATCTTGGAGGCAATTGAGTAAGACCGTTCTCTCCTGATAGGAAATTTGACATTTGTAAACACTTCCTACTTGAAGAGTAAGAAGACCACCATCAATGCTTATGACCCTATCAAAAGCCATACAGATAATTAATTCTACAAATGTCAAAATTTGCCGTTTGCAGTTTCAGCTTACCAGAAGTGTATTGCACCAATCTTCGGTCCAGGTTCGGACTCTGCTCCATCCAGCATTAAGGACACAGAGTTTTTCCTCCAGAGGAGCTTCACTTCCGTCCACTAAGGCCTGCAGTGCAGCACTGCTCTCTGTTACACTGTTCAGATCGACTTTCTTCCTCTCCAATTCTCTCAGCACATTCTGGAAGGCATCAAGGACCATTAACAGAACAGAATAAAATTTCTCAAGGTGACAGAACCAAAAATTTTATTATTGGTTTGGTTTCTATCTTGATCGATTTAGCTAACGACTGACATATCACTGCAATGAGCAATCTGATATACCGTATGATACCTAAAGCGATCTTCTAAAATTCAGAGTATCTTAGTAGTCACAGAATAGAAAATTTTCAAAGAAATGTTAGCCTCAGTAACTGGTAAGGTTGTGCTTTAAATGCACCATTCTTTGTTTTAATTACATTCTGTAACTGATTTTGCAAAATCTATTATGACATGCCAAATTGATGCAAATTGCAGTTATTACGCAATCGGATAATAAAGTATATCTTTTTCACAAAGTTTCTTTTGCAAATTTGGGGAACTACATATCTTTCAAGGGGAAACATTAAGATTGCTTTTGGGGGAATATATATTTTTCATAAATTGGAAAAATGATTTTTAATATTTTTGCTATACCTGTTTACTAATAAATCAGTCTCACTTTCTTAAATTGTTCTTATTTTAACAGAAAGATTTACGCAATGAGTAAGCTAATGCAATAGTAAACTACAACTTTAGCTTGACAAATCTTTTGCTCATATAGATTTTCACTTCCCCCTCTGCTATTTACTGCAATTGAAATTCTAGACCTAGTTAACAGTAAATAAATGTCCAGCAAATTATGATTTGAAACTATCACTTTCCTATAAACCAAGATCACGCTACAACCTAAACCCTGTTTTGAAGAGCAAGTAAGTATTCCATAGAATATAATTTCTGTCATGCCAATTTTAAAAAAAAGGAATAATTACACAAATCTGGCATTCAAAAATGTTTAATAATATCAAATCTCTCTTTAATTCTAGAATTTTTTTCAAGAATCTCCAAGCTTTTTCTCACAGGCATATTTTTTATGGTAGAATATATGCTTTTCCTCATGATACAATTCTCTTTATAGGAATAACATGCAGAATGATTCCTACAATTTCCTATTTCAGTGGGAAGCCACTCGGTGCCCCTTTTCACTCTGGATTATACCTCTAGTAATTAATGCATGTTCTTTGTTCTGAAGAAATAATACACCGAAATTATATTGTTTTGTTTTCAACATTAGTCCCAGGCGCACAAACCTCCTCCTAGCAGGCTAATGACATTTTGCACTCAATTAGTCAAAGAACTGACGAACCATGACATTTTTAAAATAGCAATCAATAATTAAAACAAGTAATTACATTCAAAAAGCCAACAGCTGCATTACATTAATAGAAAAAAGAACTAAGTTCAGAGCATTGGATCTGTTAAATTTTTAATTCTGTTGGGTTGAAATAGTAAAGTTTTAAAATATGTACAAATGGCAAACAAATGAGATAAGTCTCTCAAGTTGAGTTCAACATTTAATGACCTCTTCTAAAATCTTAATATAATGAATACACAATGAGCAGCATGCATATTACAGAATTGCTTTTTTAAAAAGGAATTCTGAGGCATACAATAGTGTCAGGAAAAAAATGTCCCTATAACAGGAAAGGACAGGAGAGGAGACTAAATTTCTTTCAGGAAGTCTGGAATTCCTTGTGGTACTCTATATTGCATGCAATATAGAATACACTTTCAAATAGATTCCCCCATAAAACCAGAAGGAAAATCCAGGGAGATTCACCCAGATTTGAAATCACTGAATGCACTATCACCTGCTGGATTCAAATATTTATTAAATAAATATTTAAGCTAGGCTCCAGGTTAAAAATTTTGGTTTTTAACCTGCTTCCAAGGCAAAGCAGAAAGTACATTTTTGTTCAACATTAAGAACTATAACAAGTATCAGAATGAGATGCAAACAAAGAAGGTTGAGAACAGGCTGCTTACCTTAGCCCAAGCAATTTCAGTGTCCAGATCAGAAAGCAAACGTTCTGAAGTGGACTTGTGCACCAGTTCAGCTTCTGTCACCTCTAACCATTTGGATAAGGAGAGGGAGACTTCACTGAATTTGCACGAGAGTTGCAATGCCTGTTCCAGATCTTGTTTGCCTTCTGTCACCTGTTTTTTTTAAAAAAAGCATGTAAAAAAGCAAGCATCAAGAACAAAGAATTAAGAAAACTTATTTGATCAACATTATGTGTGGTCACACAGTGAGCAGATGTTTAGATGGGATCTGGCATTTTTATTTACTTATCAAGTCCTTCCTAAGGACCTGGCATGGGCAGATGTTGGTGTTTAATGATGTTAAAGATATCTTCATAGGATGTAAGCTGTTCCAAATAAAGCTGTTTTTTGCAGCTGACTGATGGTGATTTTGTCAATACTAAAGGTTTTCAAGCAGTGTTACACATTTCTGGAATTGCACTCAAAGCACCTATACATTTAGTATTATTCCACAACCTCTATTTTGGCTATGGTTACTTGCCTCTAAAAAGAATTTGTCCTCATCAGTCAACTACATCTATGAAGGAAAATGGATAAGGAAAAGGCATTCAATGACAATTCTACAAGATAGATGGACTCATGAAGGAAAAAGTGATCTGTCAAGAAACCATCTCTTAGATCATTTATTTTATTTCCCCAAAATATGTGTATGTTGCTTTTTACATTTTTTATCAAATCTCAAAACAGAGTGGAGTTACTCTAGATAAGCCTGCACTACATTTCTCATCAACCACAACTACTGGATAATAGTATTGATGTGGAAAGTCATGTATTCCGATCTCCGATTTAAAACATTATAGATTCTCATTTCAGATTTAATTGGTGAATAGTAAATCGGGTTCACATAATATTTAATTAAATGCTTGAAATTTACCTCAAATGGATTTCACATAGTGAAACAAAACTGTACATATGAAAGACTAACCTGCGCTCCCAAATCATTGTAAAGGAATTTCAGTGCTGTCAGTTGTTCATCCATGCTTTTGGGGTTGTCTGTCTGTTGTTTCTGTACAATCTGCCTTCCTGTTTTGATCACTGTCTCCACTTCAAGCTTTACTTCACTCAGGGTCTTATAGAGTTTCTAGAACCAGGGCACCATATAATTTTATTATATTATATTAAAATATATTATAATATTTCAAGTTACTCATTTAATTTTACTTTTCAATAACTAGCGGAATTTAACCACATTATCATCTTTATGCACATTCCGTTGTGTCCAGTTTGCTACAATAAGGAAAAATATTAACTATAACTAGATTCAAATTAGTCAGTAGCCCATTTTGAGCAACGGTTTCTATTTAGAAAATAAATTACAAAAATGCCCCCAACATCATAGCAAATAGAAATTAACATGAAGAATGAATGGAAGATAGTATGGCAGCTTAGAGCAAAAAAGAAGAGGAAAGAGGGAAAATAATGCCCAAGTTTCCAGCATGTTCAAAGTCTGGTAATGATGTCTGAATACAGCCCAAGTGCAATGAAATAACTCCACAATTAAAAAAAATGCACTGCTTTGTTCACATTGTTAACACTTTGCTCATTTTTTTTCTGACTTAGACTGACCACACTTTAATGGGAGATTCCATATTTGCAGTACAAATGTTTTAGATGAGGGAATAGAAGGGGAACTCATCAAAGTTGCAGATGACACCAAGCTGGCAAAAATAGCCAACAACCCAGAAGATAGGATGAAGATCCAGATGGATTTCAACAGATTTTAACACTGGGCCCTATCTAACAAAATGAAATTCAGTGAAGAGAAAGGTAAGGTTTTACACTTAGACGAGAAAAACCAAATATACAGGTACAGATCAGTGAAACTTAGCTCAATAGCAATAACTGAGAGAAGGATCTTGTAGTCCTTGTGGACAATCACTTAAATTTGAGCCAGTAATGTGCTACAGCGGCCAAAAAACCAGTGCAATCCTAGGCTGCATTACCAGAAGGACAGAATCAATATCATGTGAAATGTTAATACTGCACTATAAGGCCTTGATAAGACCACACTTAGAATACTGCATCCAATTTTGGTCACCACAATATAAAAAATATTCTGGAAAGAGTGCAGAGAAGAGCAACAAAGATTATTAGGAAGCTGGAGGCTAAAACATATGAACAACGGTTGCAGGAATTGGGTATATCTAGTCTAGTGAAAAGAAGATCTAGTAACATATATCAGTGTCCCAATATTTGAGGAGCTGCCACAAAGAAGAGGGGGTCAACTTATTCTCCAAAGCACAAGAAGGCAAGACAAGAAGCAATTGGTGGAAACTAACCAAGGAGAGAAGCAACCTAGAAATTTCCTGACATGAGAACAGCTTGCCTTCAGACGTTGTGGGTGCTCCATCATTGGAGCCTTTTAAAAAGAGACTGGACAGCCATTTGTCTGAAGTTGTATAAGGTCTCCTGCTCGAGCAGGGGTTTGGACTAAAATACCTCCAAGATCCCTTTCAACTATAATATTGTATTATTCTGTTTCCAGACAGGTCTGGAAAAAAAATCATGCCTAAAATCTTGGCTAAATAGACAATGAATGTGTTAGTCTTTTATACTGATGAGACTATAGCAAATGGGTCTCCAGGTGCTATTAAATTGGAGAACAAAATCATGCTCTTAGAACATATACTACTCTGATAATATGAGTGAAAACCATATTCTTTGATTTTTTTTATCTCAATGCACAAAATCATTGAGTCATTCATTCATGTTTTCTACCACTACTACAAAAGTCGATTGCTGGGCTACTGGAAAGTTCACTGCCATGGAGTAAAAAAGCAAATAAAAGTTTCACAGAGAGAAATTAAGAAAATTTAGTCATAGCATTATATTACCATGCACTTATCAAAGTGAAACTGAATGATATCCGGATCAATATCCTTCACATCCAAGATATGGAGTTCAACTTTTACACTATCCAGAACTCGTTTACAATCCAGCATACGCTGCTCAAAATTTGCTGGTTTCTGGAAGAGCTGGAACTTCGTGGATACCTCCCGGAGCTTTCTCTGTTTATATAAGAAAGCAAACATTTGATACATTCACACACTTAGAATGAAAAATCTTTCTACCAACTGTTCTTATTTATAAATTATATCTTACTCTTCTAGTCCATCATTTCTCTCTCTTTTATGTCATTATGGATTTCCTCCCCTTGTAACCATATTTCCCGGCATTATGCCTCTTCTCTAACTTATAAAATAATTTATCTCTAAATCCAAGACCTTCTGTTTTTCACTTAAACATGAGAAACTCAACTCCTCAAAAACAAGATTAAAAAAACCCCATCAAGAAGTTTTGTCTAGGCCTGTGTTTGGGGACTTTCAAAGGTACAGTGTGTACTCCGTTTCCAAATCTTCTTCACTTCTGTCAGCCCCAAAGCACAAAAACAGGCATGGAACACCATGAACTAATCAGTTCTCCCTCTAGCTACCTAATCAGAGAATTCACAAAATGGGACTTAAGCACCATCTCGTGTCCTGAATTTATAATACTTCCCAGAATATCAAAAATCTTCTTGCTTGAATGCATTCCTCATCTCTAATTAGTACTGCCTTTTTTCCCCCCTCTTTTACCTTTCAAAATCAATGCTATCAAGTTTGCCACTTAGTTCTTCATCAACTCCAAACACAACCCTTCTATCCTGGTTTCTATTTCCTATGGTCCACTGAATCTTTCTCACAAAACCAAATTGTTCTCCCTATTGCGAAAATATAAATGCCTCTGTCTAGACTTCACTCATCACAATCTCTGTTTTGAAACAACTGCTTTCCCTTTCCTTCTCTTTAGGGGATTTATTTGACACCTATACTTAGTTTTCATTAGTAGTGACTGTTTAGTGAAACAGTGCTTCAGGTTAGCCAGTCTTAGTAGCATCTTGTCTTCAAACATTTTCTCTACCTATTTGCAATGCTAATATCCATCCTGTTCAACAGATATAGATTCTTTCAAGTCCTCTATCTTTGTCTGTCTTTCTCTGTGTGTACCTCTGTTTCTGTATGTCTGTTTCTATCTGTCTGTCTCTCTCTTTCTCTCTTCTCATATAAAGGTATTGGGAAAAGGATGCTAATGATTATTAAAATGATTAACAATTGCCCAAGGATCTAAGAAAAGTGTATTGTAGCATTTTTTTCACAATTAGGAACTTTCAGAAGTATGTAAAAGTATTATCCTACTTTTACAAATATATGCCTATGAGAGTCGAAAAGGGGAAAGGTTGGAGAAAATGAAACTGAAAAAAGAACAGAAGTGACAAATAAATTAAACTTTATGTTGTTGTTGTTAATTGCGAAGTCGTGTTCTACCCATCGCGACCCCATGGACAACGTTCCTCCAGATCTTCCTGTCCTCTTTATAGTATGTATACTTTATAGTATGTAAAATTATCACAATTTCAACTGAAAACACGGCATTTGAAAGGAACACAACAATCCCGGGAACACTGGGAAACTAATTAGCAAAAACTAATTTTTAATTATGTCTTAGTGCTTGATCTCAATGATTACCTGCAAGACATCCAAATGAGTCCCACCACGGGAAGATCGGCATTCTGGTGAAGGTGGCATTAAAGAATAGACATTCTTTCTAAGCTCTTCCAAGGTGGACTCAAGGGCAGCAATCTCAGCCTGGATTTTCTGCCATTCGTTATAGAAAACGGGGAAGAGAGGACATAGCAGATATCAATCTGACTACCCAATAAATCATACTACTAAAATGTATTATTATAAAGACTATAATATCCACGTGCTGATTTCAGTGATAAACTGCTTATTTCAAAATCAAAAGATTACCGAAATTACTGATTTTGTAGTGTAAGACACCATCAGCATTTCTTCTTAGAGCATGTATCCCCTTAATTATCCTACAACTCAAAAACCATATTACAAAAGGGTTTTTTAAAAAATACATACATACATACATACATACATACATACATACATACATACATACATACATACATACATACATACCTGTGCCTCTTGAGGCATTTGGAAGGCATCTATTCTATTGGTCAAATAGGATGTTAGCTGCCTATCCAAATCCTTCAAGCTTTCCTGAAGAACTTGCAACATGTGCTCAGTTTCCCGCATCATTTGAAGTTGTTGCTCCAAAGAAATCTGCTTACTGACTGCCTAAGGGGAGACAAAGGAATATGTTGCATGAAAACTTTAGAACTTGTTGTATATAAACCTAAACATAAATACAAAAATAGTAAATCAGAACTGCTTACACTATGCTGTTATTTTCTGACTGTCAACAGTGCAATGAAATATTACTTTCTTATGGTTAAGGGATACCTGCTGAAAGGAACATAATTCAGAGATTCCTAGCATGGCAACTTAAATTAGAAGCACTGACTTTAGCATTCAGTTTTGTTGTCAAAACCTATGGAAGTTTCCAGAGGACATATTAATAACCATTGAAATCAGGATGGGATCCATCAATCCTCACAGACAACAATTTCCAAACGACTATCAATTCAGCTCTTTGTGCTTTTCAAGATCCTCTGTCCTGTATTTTTCAAAGCCAAAAAGTTGCTTTCTTTCCAAGGCAGCAGATAAACTTTTAAAACCACTATGGCTTTACTCCATATGAATCGTATAAATCTGCTCATCATGCTTCAAATCTTTTTAAAATATAAAATCAGACTTTCAGTCATTTTACACATTTTTGTGGGATAGGTCTTTTTTGGTAGAGACCATTTACCTGTTCTGTCCCCGTCTGACACACACACCCAAACAGCCAGCCGAGGGTTAAATAACTTCTCCACACTCCACGCCACAGATAAGAAAACTTGGCAGCAGCTCCGTAGCTGCCTGCCAAGACTTTTACTCAGAGAACAAAAAACAATACACACAGTTTGCAATTAAGTCCACAGCAAACTACTTCGCCAGAGATTTAGCTTTGTCCGTCACAGAGTCCAAATGGCCACCACCTCCCTTTTATAGCCTGTGGGGTGTGGTCCAGTGACTCAGTTTAATCTCTGGCACGTCTCCTTTTCTGCTGCACACGCTTGTCGCGCCTACGCTGGCGTGGATCCAGCCACAACGTATCTTCATCACTATCCGAAACACCTGGCTCCTGGCTAATCTCAGAAACACCTGGCTCCTGGTCAATCTCTTCTCCTTCGGGAGACACCTGAGGCATTGCCAAAGAGGAGGGTCCTGGAGAGGGAGGCCTGGCCATCTCCTCTCCTTCATGTTCGGAGCCTTCTTCCTCCGATTAGAGGGGCTCACAAGACGGAGCCACAACATTACCTTGGTTATAGCTATCATTATTATCATTTGTTTGAGGAATGTAGCCCCATGATGTGGCATCATAATTTTGCTTCTCGCCTGTACAAAATATAGGATGCACTAAGCTTTAATCTGGATCTGTTCACTTTCAATTAAGAATTCACTCAGCCATCCAGTTTACAGTGTAGGTCCTGCGGTTGTCCAACTTCTGACAGACCATAATACAAGATATAGGTAGTGTTGGCATAATTATGCACATCTGATCTTAAATATTGGGCAGCTCTTATTTCTATAAGCTAGTGAAGAGCACCTTTAAGCTTCATTCAAAACTGTATATTGTGGATGCTGACAGTAGTAAAAACAAATGTTTCATGTCATCAAAGTTACATATCATACCATATGACTTAATTCCTCATAACGGGCATTGAAAACTTCCAACTTTTCACTGATGATTTCATCAAGAATACCTCCATCTATCAATGTTTGACCAAGCTCCCGAATTTGAGTCCGATTATCAGCTGGATGACGCAGAATGGATTCCAGTGACTGAGAAAATAATTAAACCAAAATGTAGGCACTTGTTTTCTAACATACTGAACTCAGCACTCTGACATTTTAAAATTGGAAAAAAAATATCATTCAGAAAAAGCATTTATTTACAGTGTCTGAGGACTTACATTACCATTAAGAGAACAATGAAACATATGGCATTTATCACCCTAAAATAGTTATGGAAATTACAGACAAATAAATCAAAATAGTGGAACCCATAAAAACAACTCAAAAACTCTACCAAAACAAAAAGAGCAAGAGGAAATAAAATCAGCAAATGACAGCAGAATCACTGCAATGTAAACCCAAACCTGAAAGTAGATGGGAAAAAAAATTAGGTGTTTTTTTTTAATGCTTTCAGACAATAAAAAAGAAGGAAGAAAGCATCACCAATGGGAAAGCATTCTACAGGAGAATGCGTAACGATGGAAGCAGACATACATAGGGCCTCTTCTGGTTAGGGTTACCAGTACTAGGCTGCGAAAATCCAGGGGACCATTAGATGGCAGCACAAAGAATTTTATGTACCTCTTTGCTGCCATCTAGCAGTCATCTAAACTTGGGCATTCCCAATCTCATATTTCTGCCTGAGTTGATCATGATAAATATGGTGGGTCAAAAAACAAATGCAGTCTGAAATTTCCTCCACATGGAACATTTAAGAATAACTGTCGCTCTGAAGTAACTACAGAAATATACTAGGAATTCCTTCAGTTAACTGTGGACAATAAACAGTTGACTGGCTAATGTATTCTAGTTATAGTTTCTGAAGCATATTCAAAGAGAGTTCTATGTAGAACATATTGCATAAATGCCAGTGAAGTACTATATGAATAACAGCAGTCATGAGTTTATTTTATACATATTAATGCACCAATCAAATTAAGTTAAAAGAATCCGAAGTAGTCAACATAATTGCCAAGTTGTAAAGTGTCCTTAGAAAAACAAAGACAAAAGATACTGTATTATTAAATTTGTTTTTTTAAAAAATCATGTGTTTCACTATCACATTTCAAAGAACAAAGAAAATAGTTAGCAGAACAAAAGTTGGAATATACTGGAAGATCATAATGTGTTTATATAGCAGACCAATAAAAGTTTCTGGGTCGTCTTTGTTGTTAACAACACCGCAGCCAAAAATACCAATGTTTCAAAATATGTTTAGACACCTAGAAGTGTCCACTAGCTGTGGGAGGGTAAAAAAATAAAAATAAAAGATGGCAGGCACAAAACACACATTCAAAAAAGAGGGAAATCTACACAGAGATGCTGCATCTGATATTTTGCCCTGTTTTGATCTTTGATGATACCACTGCAGACACACCCATTTCTTTTAGCTCAAATAAATAAGATTTTTTTCATGTGGGCATCATTGATGCATTTTGAAATAAAGCAACCAAAAAATTCCTTTCAACACATCTGTCCACTTCTAGAATTAGTTAAATATTATGATAAATGAGGAATTTTCACTGAATTTAAATATAGGAGGAAAAACATCTTCAGTTAAAAAAACCTAAGCTTATTTGCATAAATTACTTTTACAGACTATCCTTTGTACCTCAAGGGCTTCACTGACAGCATCTATTTTCTCTGGCAAGTGTTCAGTTGTTTTCATCTTCTCTTCTAAAGTATTCAACCAGGCTGCTTCTAGGTCCAGATAGTGTAGCAGTTCAATCCAACAAGACCATACTTCCTGAAGGTAAAGAATATATGAAAAAAGAAAAACTCATTCCATTTCAGAGGCCGGTTCCTCTCAGTCGTGTGATACATTTATTTCTCAAGCTTTATGTAGATTTTCCTGAGTATATTGTTCATCAACAGCAATGATTTCTAGATAATTCACAAGTTATTGCCTAACAACGAGACAGATACTTTCAATTCACTCAGCCTCAAGGTTCTCACTTGCTCAACTCACTTAGTAATCTCCCATGCCAATTCCAGATGTTTGCACTATATACAATAACAAAACAAACGGATGGTATATTACAATGGGGATAACTTGGATGCTGCATGAAATAAATACATTTGGAGACAATAGCCAGTAATAATTTCCTAACTTAAGAGGCAAAAATGTATCTTGCCAATTCTATACTTCTTTATTTACCTGGATCATTAACATAGAATTTTCTAATTTGCCATCTTAAACATGACCCAAAATTGGTTTGGATCACATTCCAAAGTTCGTTCCAAAGCTACTGTAGTAATGTAATGCCCAATGTGGCTAAAATAGAGTTTGAGAACTTGACTTTCTCCTGATTTGCAGGTACAAAGAATTAAATAAGGGACCTGACTGCACAGTTGCTAATTCACATTGCTGTCAAAAGTATTATAGGAAATATAGGAATGTGTGTAGAAGTTAAATATACCTGAAATGTTTATTAGGCAATACATAATTCAGAAATAATCACTATATTGATAGAGTCTTAATATATGCATTCCGTTAGCTATATATTTCTCACCCATATATCCCTGGCTTTTTATTGACATTTTAAAATCAACAAAAAAAAACAGTGCACTCCCACTAATTTTGGAGCCACTGTTTGAACTTACTTTACTTGTATATGGAATGGTTTCTAACTAATGGGCAGTAACTACAATCCTTCATTATCTAAACAGGGCTGTTAGTGTGTGTGTGAGGCTTAAAGTCAGTGCTGACTCCTGGAAAGTGCCTACAGTTTTCTTGGCAAAATTTCACAAGTAGTTTGCACTTGCCTTCTTCCTAGGACTGAGAGCAAGTGACTGGCTCAAGGTCACCCAGCTGGCATCGTGCCTAAGGCAGGACTAAAACTGACAAGTCTCCTGGTTTCTAGCCTGGAGCCTTAAGCACTATACCAACTGGCTCTCTAGGGAGCTTTAAAATATCTAGAATTAAATATATAATAAAAGAGTTTTGAGTTTGTTCATTAAATGAGTTGCTGGTCCAACAACACCCCAATACCCAACTTTTAAATATACAGCAAAAACCATTGGCGTGATTTTTTTTTTAACTCTGGGAGTATAAACTTATGTCTTAAACCCTCCCATTGGTGTTAAGGAGCTTGGGCCATATCCAGAGGATCTAGTTCACGACTCGGCGGAAAATCAGGCGGCGGCTTGGGAAGCAGCCGCTGCCGCGGCACTGGACCGAGTCGTGCCTTTGCGGCCTCTGACCCGGCGTAGATCTCAACTGGCTCCTTGGTTTACGGAGGAGCTGAGAGAAATGAAATGCCGGAAAAGACGCCTAGAGAGCAGTTGGAGGGCTAGCCGAACCGAATCCGACCGAGCACAGGTAAGGGTACATGTTAGATCCTACCTTGTGGCGATGAGGGTGGCGAGGTCTAATTACTATTCCACCCTCATTGCGTCATCAGATAACCGCCCGGCCTCCCTCTTCAGGGTGACCCGCTCTCTCCTTCAATTGAGGGGGGGGGATCCCCTGGAGGGGAGGGCCGAGGACTTTGCGCAATATCTGCATGACAAAGTCGCTCGGATCCGAGAAGGCCTGGACTCTGACTGGGTGGCCCCGGGGGAGGATACGGGAACAGGTCTTGAGACTGTTGTATGGGAGGAGTTTGACTCTGTGGCTCCCGAGGACGTGGACAGGATC
>NW_015387159.1:353801-386416 GCF_001527695.2 Protobothrops mucrosquamatus
TAGGGAATTTTAGTGGGGTTTTTAAGGGTAATTTTAAGGGTAATTTTAACGATTGGCCTTTACGAATATTTTCTTTTAATTTGGTTTTAATATGGATATTTATTGTACTGTTGTTTTATAAGGCTGTTAGCCGCCCTGAGTCCGGTGAGGAGAAGGGCGGGATACAAATTAAATTATAAATAAATAAATAAATAAATAAGGGAAGGAACAATCAGTTATAGATCATACTTCCAAAGTGTGGCATTTCCCTCTGATCCTGTTGCACAGTAGCTGGTAATTCTCCAATACAAGGTTGAGCTCTGTTGTTAAGTCCTGACCGCCAGATGGCAGTTTAGCAGCTAGCATTTTGATGCTGTCTTTCAGAATTTTCACCCGCACTTCTTTCTGCAGCACATCTTCCTTTGCTCTCTGCCCAGAGGAAGCAAATAATGACCAAACTAAATTGCAATCACTGTGTTAACAATGGAATCTGAACTAATACTTAAAATATTGAAATGAATTGTTACATTGTATTTGATATATACATGGATCCCAAGACACCTCACTTGAAGTTCTATCATATTTGATTGATCTGAATTTATAAGCCACCCAACTCCACTGGACTCTGTAATAAATACTGCCTGTTTATCACTTATTACGCTAGTTGCCCACCATCATTTTGGCCTTCCTTGACATACAAATGGATTTCATCTCCACAGATATTCTGTTGCAAACTGATTTATATAAATCTGGTTGTATGAAGTCAACTCATCCCAAGATAAATACTTCCTATGCATAAAGACCATTGTCTCAAAATTCCCAATTTATATGGCCAACATTAACTAGTACATTTTTCTGGTATAATTTTTAATAATCTCACTACAATCAAGAGTACTACATTTCTAAACGTGAAAAAATATTTTTAAAAGTGCCAAGTTTATCATTCTATTGAATGTGACTGTTTCGAAATAAATAATTTTTCAAACACCAAGGTCACGCTGACTAGCAATTCTGGCAGTTGCAAAGTCAACATAACTGAGGAGCACAAGACTGGCAAGGGCTACAGAGCATTCAATTACAAAACCCTTTCTAATTTAACAGAAAATGCCAGTGGCAATCCTGTCATTCAATTCAAAAAGCTTTATTAAATGAGCTGCCACATTTTCTAATGTTAAAAAAAATCCTTCAGAGTGATTTAGTGTTTGATAGCCAGGCTATTGACAATGTCAGTTCTTTACAATATACTACACTTGTAATGTGTAGAATGAACAAGAAATAAAAAAAGACTCTTTGCATTCATAATAGCTGTAATCTTTTCAAATGTATGTAAATATTACAATATTTTGTAATTTGCTGCTCCCAACTGTGCATCCATTGTGTTTTCTCAGACAGCTGATTAGTCACTATTAAATTACAATTAGACATATGATATGAATTAGATTAGGATACAAGCATATATAAAATTAAGCTAAGAGACAGCAGCATGAAATTTCAAGAATAAGCAAAATGGGCTCTTCATCCCTGTCATAGTTTTGAAATGCTAAGTTATCTTATTAAATCCACTAATTCTACGTTCACTGTAAAATTAAAGCAAATGTCATTCCAAACTCCAGCCTCCTCTAATCTCACTATGTAGCAAGATCAGGAATTTCTACTCCAAGCAGTATTTGCTGATCAAACAGAAGTAGCCTGAAGCCATCTGATCAAATTGCAGAGTACATGGCAGGGCTATGCAGCAATCTGGGCTCAAAGGAGAGAAAAAAATTCAGTATGCAAACGAACCAACATATTCAAGCTATCAGCAGCACCTTAAGTCATATAGAATTTTAAGATATGCAACAGTTTTTTGTACGTTTGCATACACTTTCACTTGCACACAGTGCAAGCTCTAGTCGTGACACTGGACAAAATATGGTCTTATAAATATGTAAATAATCCTAGTCCTAATTTAATTCATTTTCAAGAGTACGTAGGAAGGATAGTCAGCTTTAAGCTCTTAAAAAACAAATTACTCTGTTCTGAAAAACTTTCCGGACAAGGACATTCTGATGTAATAATAATAATAATAATAATAATAATAATAATAATAATAATAATAATAATAATAATAATAATAATAATAATAATAATAATAGTAGTACTAGTAGTAGTAGTAGTAGTAGTAGTAGCAGCAGCAGGAGTAGCAGTAATAGAAATAGAAATAGAAATAGAAATAGAAAGAATGTGGCAAAGGCAAGCAAGGGTAGTACCAATAGTAATAGGCGCCTTGTGTGCAATCCCAAAACAACTGGAGCACCACTTGAACACCATCGGCATTGACAAATTTGCCATTAGTTAATTGCAGAAGGCGGCCTTACTAGGAACTGCTTCCATCCTGCGACAATATCTGTAATACCATCAAACATCCACATCTGCCTATCCCAGGTCCTGGGTAAGGACTCGATAGGTAGACAAAATGCCAAATCCAGTCTGAACATCTGGCTGACTGTGCAATGATCAATAATAAGAACAACAATAACAACAACAACTATTACACACCCAAGTTTAGTGACTATATCATTTTTAAAATGCTTTTCAAGTATTCCTGACCTTCATTTCTTCCACTGCATTCTCTAGCTCATCTGGATTCTTATATTCAAAATCCTTCTCCAAATATTCCTCTTCAGCCTGAGCCATCCATTCTTGCATTTCTGCCACATCCTTTTTGAGATTGACAGCTTTTTCTTGATTTTCTGATAATTGATTTTTATGGCTAATGATCTAGCAATTCAAGCAAAACAACGTAAGGTGGACAGCATTATTTAAACTCGTATTATTTAAAGACTGCTGTACAACTGATGAAAGAAAAACACATGATCAACAGAATGGTGAAAGTTATTTTGAGATAGTAACATTCAGCATTTTCTTCAACAGGAAATCTAGGAAATAATATTCTATAGTTACAAGAACTGGCAAACGTAACTAATACTGTTTTGCTTAATTTTTAATTATTTACTGTTCACATTAACAATGAAGTAACCCATGATGATAGTGATGTGGTGGTGGTGGTGGTGGTGATCATAGTTATCGTGAGTGTTAATAAAATATGTTAGCAGCAATGAACTAGCAACAGATTCTTGTTGCAAGTATTTAGATTTCACCAAGACTAACCCATTATTAACACTCTCAGTTCCACTTAATGAACTGTCTTTTAAAATATTTTCTTCCGAGTATATTCACAAGTCCAGTCCAGAATATAGACTGACTAACCTGAAAGAATGATGTCATTTTTTATGTTTTCTAAAGATCATGAGGGATGCAAGGAAACAGAGTTATAGTGTAGGTAAAATCTTATCATTTAGATGATATGGAAATATTGAAAATTTCCTATCAGTATAAATAGCAATAATTGCCCTACCAGTTAAACAAAATGGCTCATTTGATATATTTTCTGATGAGAATTTCAAACAGATAAGGAAATGAGCCTAAAACAGCATCATCTATCTGGCAAGGTGACTTAAAAATAAAATTTGAACTGAAAAAATCCCAGAGCCTAGTTTACACTATAACAAATCTTATAGCCCTCAAGCTGAATTACTACATAACTGTCAACCAACAATAAAGAATATTGGGAGTTGTAATTCATCCCATGTTTGCTGTATTAAATTATAGCACTGTATATTAGTTCTATAGTTTTAAAATTAAATTGGTTTATTATAAAATTGATGGTTTCTCATAGAGTAACGTAAGAAATTAAAAGACGCTTGCTCTTGAGGAGCTATGGCAAATCTAGACAGCATACTAAAAAGCAGAGACATCACCCTGCCAACAAAAGTACATATAGTCAAGGCCATGGTTTTCCCAGTTGCAACGTATGGCTGTGAAAATTGGACCATAAGAAAGGCTGAGCGCAAAAGAATTGAGGTCTTTGAACTATGGTACTGGAGAAGACTCCTGCGAGTCTGGACTACAAGGCGATCAAACCAGTCAGTCCTAGAGGAGATCAACCCTGACTGCTCTTTAGAAGGCCAGATCCTGAAGTTGAAACTCAAATACTTTGGCCACCTAATGAGAAGGAAGGACTCACTGGAGAAGAGCCTAATGCTAGGAAAGATTGAGGGCAATAGAAGAAGGGGATGACAGAGAATGAGGTGGCTGGATGGAGTCACTGAAGCAGTAGGCATGAACTTAAATGGACTCCAGAAGATGGTAGAAGACAGGAAGGCCTGGAGGAATGTTGTCCATGGGGTCGCAATGGGTTGGACACGACTTCGCAACTAACAAAAACAACACAGAGTAACATAAATGCAATTATTTAGTTTGCATTTCCATTTAGGCACTTGTAAATATGAAAGTGGGATTTTATATGCTGAAAATAAAATAAAATAAAATAAATATGTTTGATATTATGATTGATTGCAATGCATGTAACAATGCTACTACTTGAGTACAATGACAGATATGAAAATGCAAGAGTAATAGTACCAAGAACTAACCTGCTTGCTTAGTTTGTCCCACTGGGATTGGATGTCTGTCAGTTTGGATTTCACCCAAGCATTAGCAGGCTGGCTTCTTAAAGAAGAATCTATTTCCTTCATCTCTTTTAGAGACAACTCAATCTTTTCCATTTCAATAATAAACAGCTGTTCATAAATGAGAAAACATATTTTAATATCTATTTCCAAAGATGCAACTTGAGATGTTGCTTATTTCTGAGACACTTTTATGGATTTCAAAGACTTACTATTATGTTTGAAAAAAATAATTAGCAAAATAATTTAATATATGGACATACAGAGAGAGGGGGGGGATGTCATTTCATTATCTCATATTAACCAGGAGTGAGCAACTCCTTAACCATACTTTACACTGTAATATTGGATCACCAAAATTTGGTGGCAAAATGACCATTTATTAATGATAGGATTTTTATCCTTGGAAGGAGATTTAAGGGATAAATGGTTACTTAATCCTTGGTCTGATAAAAAAAAAAATTCTGGATACACATAACATGCTTAATGATAAACTATCATTTAAAAATATCAGTGTTCATACAGCACACATAGTAGAACTAAACTGCATAACTATGTTAACCAAGTTAATGGCTGCAATCGAGAAAGCAGTCCTTCAGATATCCAAGGGCTTTTATCCAAATAAAGGAAACGGTTTTTTTTCTTTTTTAATATTAATTTATTTATTTATGTCAATAGCCCCTATCACTTAATACCAAAGCTGAATAATAAGAAAGGTGTCTATTAAATACAAGAAAGTAGGTAAAATAAGCAATGGATTTATATATCTCCCTGTGAACACAACAAGAGCTTCAACACTGATCAAACCCATAAAAGATTCATGATATTCTTGATGACTGACACAGCTACAAAATGAATACGTCTAATTCACACTAGCACTGATAACAACACAACTATGCTACAGTTAGGATCTGCCTAAAAGCTGCTTCCAAAGATCCTATGATACTAGTTTCAGCTGATTATAAAACGTCTAACTTTGATAGAATATGGGAGTATCTACAAATTTTCAACTTTTGATTCCAGATATGACGGCCTAACTGACAAATTTAAAAAGAAACAATTTTTATGACAAACAAGATGAAGACAAGAACTACGCTGATTCAGTTCTGTTTTGGAAATGATGGAAGACTCCAGCAGCTAAAAAAAGTATGGATGAGAATGGATGCCACTATTCGCTATTCATTTTTCTCTTTCTATGAGCCCCATACAGGAGACTTGTGAACTAAAACCATGCATTAGGAAAACAGAATAACCCTATTTACTGCCCAGAGAAAGTATACCATCACATAAGGGTTTATATCTATAATGTGGAGAATCTGCCATTATGCATAGTGGTTGCCCTGCTAAAAAGTCTTGCTTCTGAAACATCAGTAAAATTTCATAATTAACCCAAAGGGGGACATTTTTTCAGCACATTCTCTACCCGTATCTGATTTGGCTTGTAAAAAAAAAAAAAAGATGATCCAAGCCTCCAAGGGTTCAAAGGCTGGTACAACTGAAATTAAGCAAGCCCAGATCTGTCAAGCCACTCATCAGACCTACATCATTATTGCTAGCTTGCAAGTGGAGACTAGGACCAAAAAGAGCTAATAGCTCTAATAAATTGCTTTTAATTAAAGGAGGAGAGGGATTTCCTTAGGGACATTTTCCTCTAAGAACAAAAGTAAAGGAATGGTAACTAGATGTGCCAAAGAGAGTGAGCATAAAAATACAAAATGCTAAAAAGTTTATATTCTTTTTCTAAACATTTATCATAACAATTAAGATGTTTATGGGTAGCATCTGTGAATCAGCACACAAGATCCTTTGTGTGCTAAGAACCAGGCTACAGATAGCTTATTGGATTCCACCGATGACATACATAAAAAGAGACTTCCTTCTTCCATCTTGCATTTGCATTATTACTCTGCATGCACAAATTGAAAATATAGCAATAATAGCTCCTTGATAACAGAAGCTTCATGCAGTGTTCTTCACAATGTTTAGACACAGCCAAGGAATAAACAAAATGTGAATATACAATAGTATAATAAATTGATAAATCTTACCGTGCATTGATCAAGCTGTCTCTGAAGACATTCAGATTCTGTTTGCTTCATTTGGTCTTTCATTAGGAAATCTTTCACAGAATCCAGCCACCTCTGAACTACTTTTGAATCAGCCTGAATATAATATAGGAAAGTTAATGTTCTGTAATGTGATGTACAGTATTACTCAAAGGCCAAATATTCAATTGTCTATAATTAGTTACCATGTACATTTAAAAAATGCAAATATCTGCTCATAACATTTTACTAGGTTCATGTAAATATTTGTTAACCAAGAAATCCAACTAGACAGACATCTTTTTAAGTGACAGTCAACATAGAGTAGTAACTACATTAAACAAGGAAAAAAAACAGTTTCTGAGTTGCCTGAATAGTAGATTTACAACCCTTTAGACTCCTATCTTGGAACTGAGCAAGGACCAGAGTCATATTTCACTAAAATAGAAAAACATGTGACCAAAAATACATTTTTTATTACATTTATGTAGGATTATTTATTTACATGATTTACATGGCTGTCAATCTCACAAATGCAACTCTGGGCAGCGAACAATAGGTTAAAAGCCAAGAACAGCAGCAGCCCAAAATGATTAAAAGCAACTGTAATAAAAATCAAATGCAATGTGCCTAAGATTAAAAAATTTCCTTCCTGTTGCAAATCAAATAGTAAGCAAGCAAAGCACAGCCAAGCCAACTAGCTTCGCCTAACCATCTGGCCCCAGTGCTTCAGGGAAAAGCCAAGACTTTGAAACCTTATGGTCACGGCCATCCAGATCTCATGGAACTCAACAGGCTCCATGAGAGAGAAGGCACATTTCTTATATCTCACATTCATAGAAGAAACTGGAAAATGTTCACCCTGTTAGATCTGATGGGTAAAAATAAATGGAGACAAGCAATCCAGCATATAACCTGTCCCTGTCAAATGTAGGCTTTTACAGTTCCTGTCTGCTTTAGAAAGGACATTAGGTATACTTTCTTTTGTAATTTATATTACTTCACTAAACATCTGGACTTTTTTTCCTCCACAATTTTGTTTAGTCATTGTCTTGAATCCTTAAAACGCAGCGGTCCTCAATCTTTTCAGCTCCATGGACCAGCCGCGGCAGGGGATGATTTCACGTGCACACCCGCTTGCACAAATGGAGCTTCATGCGCTCACTTGCTCCTTGCATGGCCCGGTTTCCAAAGGGCAATGGACCAGTACCAGTCCGCAGGCTGGGGATTGGGTACCCCTGTCTTAAAGAACCTACTAGTAACCTAGTGAACATTGGGTGGCAGAACCCTGAGCTCACAATTCCAAAAACTTTCTCCAGTTTATCAGGACTAACAGATTCATCCAACCCCACTGACCTACACAGAGTCAAATTCCAATAAACTCCAAGGGACTTTATTTGACAGATGCCTAGAATAATGCTCACAATACCTTGCAATGTTCTTCTGGACCGTCCTTAACAGGAGGGACCAGATCCCTTTACACATGGCTGCCAACTAGTTGTCCATAAATGTAATAAAGAAAAAAATTACTATGTTTTGCTGCTCTTATTGTCATGAGGTAAACCTTAAGAAAGGCTCTCACTCACACTTTAACAGTTTTACTTCAGGAGGATTATGGGCGTTTCTTATGCCAATTCATCTCCTGGAGTTCCTCTGAAAACCAGTACAGGTTCCAGGATACAAGGACATAGAGGGTCCATGCAGGTACAGTTCTGTCTAGGGCAGCGATGGCAAACCTTTTAGAGACCGAGTACCCAAAACCCACTTATGTATCATTGGGTGCCGGGTAGGTGTGCCCCATTGAGTGGGTGTGACCCATTGGGTGGGCGTGGCCACTGAATGGGTGTGGCTGTGGAGGTAACGGCAGACTGGGCGAAACTAAAAAGTTCAATCAATCAATTCCAACTTTGCGAGATCTTTTTTTTCCACGCAAGAAGTTAAAATTGACTGATTGATTGAACCTTTTTTTTTTTTGCACACGGTGGTGAAGGCCTAAAGTGAAAAGGTTTTATAAAACCCAGCTGAAAGCCTAGGACTGGGGCGATGGCGCACGTGCCCACAGAGAGGACTCTGCGTGCCACCTGTGGCACGCATGCCATAGGTTTGTCACCACGGGTCTAGGGCTATGGTTACTCTCTCATTCCAAACAACAACTAAGTCCTCAGCCATGCCCCAGAACCATACGTTTTAGATTCAGCAACATTCACATTTAAAATTAAATTCTCACTGCAGCCAATTTTGGTCACCCTATCACAAAAAAGATGTTGAGAGCTTGGAAAAAATTCAGAGAAGAGCAACTAAGATGATCAAAGTCCTGGAGACCAAAACACATGAAGAATGGCTGCAGAACCTGGGTTTGGCTAGTCTAAAGAAAAGAAGAAATAGGGGAGACATGATAGCAGTGTTCCAGTATCTGAGAGGCTGCCACAAAGAAGAGGGGGTCAGGTTGTTCACCAAAGCACCAGAGGGAAGGACAAGAAACAATGGTTGGAAACTGATCAAAGAGAGAAGCAACCTGGAATTAAGGAGAAACTTCCTGACAGTGAGGATAATCAACCAGTGGAACAGCTTACCCTCAGAAATCGTGGGCGCTCCATCACTGGAAATTTTCAAGAGACTGGACAATTACCTGTCTGAGATGGTATAGGTTCTCCTGCTTGAGCAGGAGGCTGGACTAGAAGACTTCTAAGGTCCCTTCCAGCTCTATTCTATTCTATTCTATTCTATTCTATTCTATTCTATTCTATAAATGATTGTCCAGTTCTTATATTCTTAGCTCTACCTCCAATTTTTATTCATTTATGAAGTGTGTCCAAAACTGATGGAACATACTATAGTCCCAAAGATATTTGCTCAGTTTTTAGAATGGAGGCCTTTATATACTGACTAATAGTTATATGGTATTAAAAGAATCATTTTAAGGTTAAATATTCCTTATGGACCACTAGCTCTGGACTCTCCAAATCAATCACTTATTTTTTTTCCTCTTTTGACTCAAATTAGATTGCATTTAAAGACACCTACATTTTTTCCTGTTCTTGAACACCCATCCCTTCTAAATATTGTCAGAATGTTATTCTATCATTTGCTTCTAGGTCTCTAATTTATCCTAATAGCTAATATTTTGCCTTTCATCTGTTTCTCCTATTAGTTTCCATTTTCCCTTTCCATGTATTGTCCTCACCAAAATGTTTTTTTCTGATTTTCAAACTCAAAGGTGTTTATTCTTATTCTTTCTGGCCACTATTTCCTTTGATGTTTCAGAATTTCCATATCCACTAATATCTTCATCCCATCAAGTTAATGAGAGACAAATTCTTGGTTTTATATGATTATATGAGATTATATGATCTCACAAATAGCCCATTGAACTTCATTTCAAATAATACCTTTGAGTGCCCTTTGAGCTCCTTCACAGATATTCTTCAAAACTAAAAATAGTGCACCCATACTAGTTCTTTCTTAGGAAATATATCCAGAGGTCAAATGATTAATGTTATATCATTATCAAGAGTGCCGAATGTAGCAGTACTGTATGAATCTAGAAGCCCTGGACCTCTGGAACTATTCTGTGATTGCACCAATGATATGCTGTCATAATTGCAAATGTGTCAACTAACCCAGAAAGTTGTTAGGACTATTATTTTAGTTTATTATCCATTCTGTTACTACACTGAGTGCATGACCCCTGCTTTACAGAAACAGTTAATATTCATTGTCGTTCCACAGCAGAGAGGAAAAAAAACAACCATGCAGGAAATAAATGTTTTAAATGTCAGCTAATAAATCAAGCCCCATTTTCTCAACTAAACAGTAGTTGGAAACCAAGTATATACATACAATCACTGGAGACTTTTACAACTTCAAGTTTAAAGTTTAAAATTTATATTTACAGGCACTAAACAACATAAAGTGTCGCACTGACATCCATCATTATGAAATGCTTTGAGAGGCTGATAAAGGACATTATTGTATATAGCCTCCCGCCAGTATTTGACCCAGTTCAGTTTGCTTACCGACCAAATCGCTCTACAGAAGATGCTATTTCTTCTGTTCTCCATCTGAGATTGGAGCACTTAGAGGAAAGAAATACTCATGTACATTTTGTCAACCTTGCTGTTTGTTGACTTCAGTTCGGCATTTAATACAATCATTCCCCAGCATCTAGTAGACAAGTGGGCCTTTTCAGCTTAAACACCCCTTTGTGCAACTGGATTCTTGATTTTCTTACTAACAGTCCCCAATATGTGCGAGCTGGAACAAATATTTCCAACACCATTTTCTTGAGCACAGATTCTCCTCAGGGCTGCGTCCTAAGTCCACTGCTGTTCACCCTATTGACCCATGACTGTTGTGCTAGGTTTGCCACCAACCATATTATGAAATATGCAGACAATACAACAATAGTGGGCCTTATTCAAGATGGCAATAAAGGTGCTTACCACAAGGAGGTTGAAAGAAAAACACCCTAGTTTTAAACATTGGAAAAACCAAAGAGATCATTGTCAATTTCAGAAAAGGTAGGCACAGCCACACTCCCCTATGTATTAATGATTCACCTGTGGAGATGGTTACAAGAATCAAATTCCTGGGTGTGCAGTTAACAAGTAGGCTGGCTTGATCACTCAACATTGAGAAACTGGTGAAGCGGGCACAGCAGCACCTGCATTTTCTACATTGCATGAGAAAAGCACATCTTTCTTCCCCTATCTTTACCACTTTCTACAGAGGGAGGATTGAGAGCATCCTATCATACAGCATTATGGTTTGGAAGCATCACTGCTTCAGACAGGAAGGCAGTGCAGAGAGTGGTGAGGATGGCAGAAAAGATTATTGGCAGTTCCCTCCCTTTCATCCAGGACATAGCATATAAGCGTTTCTTGAGCAGAGTCCGCAAGATTGTCCGGGACACTACACATCCTCTTCACAACCTGTTTTCCGTGTTACCTTCTGGGAGGAGGCTTAATGGTATCCGAAGCAGAACATCCAGATTCAGTCACAGTTTTGTTCCATACAGTATTAACCTTGTGAACTCTCAAGTTTCCTTCCTTCCTTCCTTCCTTCCTTCCTTCCTTCCGTTATGTATTCAAGATGGACAGTGATTAATATTTATATGTTATTTATATGTAAGGGTGAAAGTTTATATATATGTTGTATACAGCATGTTTAAAGGTGTGTTATGCATATGTACAATTTTGAGAGCAAGCAACTAAATTTCATTTTTAATGTGTGCCAATGTGCCCACAGTAAAAAATGACAATAAAGGTATCTAACTAGATATGAAATCTTAAAGAAACTACCAAAATAATTTATTTCTGCTTATTTAGTTTTTAGATTGACTTTCACTGAACAAGGCGATATATTGTTATTTTTTCCATTCCACTGCAATCAGTTCTGCCTGCAGAATGATTGACTCACATAATTGACATACCATTTGGAATCATATAAACAGGTATTGACATTATAACTTGCTGCAGAACCTAAATTAATTTGAAAATGAGGAATATTATACTTACAAAAAAGTTATTTAAGCAAAATATATTTCTAGTTACCTCAAATATTCTCAATCTGGAAACAGTTTCTTCCAATAAGTGAACATCTTCAGAAATCTTTAGTTTTAATTTATCCCTATATCCTTGCAAACATTTCAATTCTTTCTTGTATAGTTTTGATTTTTCAGCAGAAATATGCTTTTCCAATACTTGTGTGTCTGCAACAAGTTTATCGACTGTGCCTTTTTGATTTTCTAGGGTTTCACAAACCATCTGCGGGGAATAAATATAAAAATATTAATTATATTTACATAAAATGGTGTTCTTCATGTTTTATATCCTATAAAAAAATCTGATTTATTGGAGTAATTGAATTGACCTTTGTATCGAACCAGGATGCTGTTCAGTGCCAAAGTGAAAATTATACTGTATAATTAAAAACTTTTAAAAATAGTAAACTAATAAAAAACCCTGATTCTTGTATTGACATCTTGTGTTGATTTTTAGGCACAGTTTATAATAAAAATGGTTAGAGATATCATTCCATCCATCTTCAACATTTGAAAATCTAAAATTAAATTCTACACACAACTCTAGACACTGACATCAAAGGGACAATCAATTAACTGTAACTAAAATTCTAACCCAAGATGGAAAAGCCCAGATAAAATAAATCCTGACTTGCTAATAATGCATTTCAACATTCTCTTTAAAAGCTTTTCTTGAACTATTCTGCCTATTAAAGGACTCAACCACTTTTTCCAACACTGAAACATTATCACAGAACGTTTTGGGTATTGTCACAGGATCACCCATCTCAGCAAGTTTACCTGGGATAGCTTTGTGCTTTAAAATAACTTCAATTGATTTTTCTTTGAAGATTCTCAGTCATCCAGGTCATAATTGTCCCAAAGTTGTTGTTTTTTTCAAAAGGCAACTTGGATGAGAAGTGAAATGTCTTCAAGGAAAAACAAAGTCCAGTTGCCTTTTGAAAAAAGCATCTTTGGTTCAACTGATTTAGTAAAGGCATTGTATTAATATATCTATGTTTTTATATGATTTATATGAGAACCAATTTCATACCTTGCTTTGATCGCATCAGAAATAGATTAGAATCATGTTGCTCAAATCTTCATTTTTGCCAGTCACTTGGAATCTGCCAAATGACTAGATGCACCATCACATAAATTAGCATTTGTGTATTTGTCATGTTCTTTTTCTTAAATGGGTTGTGATCTGCTTAATCTTAGCTACCCCCGTATTCCTTGTACTTGCAAATTGACAGCTCTGCATAAAAATGACTATTCTGGCTACTTAAACTATTCAGCTAATACTTCCTAAATTGTTTCTAAGAAAAAAAAGTTTTTCTCAATAAATATTTTGAATGCAGCCTTCATTTTAACTGCATTTCTGCATTCCATGTCTCTGTTAGCGGTCTGTCACTAAACAGCAGTTTTCACACCAACTTTTTTTTTAAAAAATGCAGAAGACAATGAAACTTTCCACCCACATCCCAACATTAGTCACCAGAGTTAAAAACGTAAGTGATAAAGACATGAAACCAATCTTCCCATATTGTGCTTCATCTGAACTTACAGTAGAATTTAAGTTCCAAGTGCCAAGAAGAAACATACCTTAGTTTGCTGCAAGGCTTTTTCAACCTGACTCAAGTCATTCACTGAATTCATGATGGAGTGCACTTTGCTTTCCAATTCGTTCAACTCATCCTTAATTTTTTTCAAAGAATCCAAATAAGTCTTAGGGGGCTGACTTTCAAGTTCTGCATTTAAAGTAAGTATTTAAATTCAAGTTAACAACTTGCTTATAAAAATCTGAACCAAATATATCAATGCAATATAAATGTAATATAACCCCATAGAAATATTGGTCCATAGTACATACAGAGCTTTTCAATTATTGATAAGATAATTACTAGGTGAAAACATTTTTTTTAAAAAAAGCTTCTTGTGATAAATGTATATAAACTGCTCCCTAAAACTCTTGTAAGCCAGTGCAATAACAGGACTCTGGTACCTGTTTGTTTACACTGATCATCTGCAGCCAACATTCCCCTCCCAACAAGAGTCAAGAGGAGCTCTGATTTGGAAGTAATCAGGTAGGAGAAAGCTTATGCACAATGTAATATTGATTTTTCTTTATAATTCAAAATACAGAGTAGTTATATGACAGCTAGAATGGCATTAGGGTTGGAATCTATCAACACAAAAGCTGGGTTAGAAGCCAAGGATTTTTGTCTGTGGACATAAATCTGACCAATTGAATCATTTATTTAAAAAATTCTCACCTGCATTGTGAATCCCTGCAGAAAAGTGTACACGAGATCTAAATTTTAAAGACCAATTACTTGGATGGCTGATGTCAAATAAGGGTTGCAAGCATCTTGCCAAAGTGTCTCTTCTATGCCTTTTCACACAGCCTGAAATAGCTGTTCTATGATGTGCTGCTGCTCTGTTTAATTCAGTTCTGAATGTGTGCTAATATTGATAGGAATTGATTATGATCCAGAATGGCTTACACAACTGATTACTCCTTGTTTCCTGGTGCTTTTTTGTAGCTAGCATTGAAAGAAACATCTGTAGTATTGGTTGTTTACATAAATGTTAATCAAGTCTCACAGCTATGTCTGCTTGACCTGTTTGTTTTATTGATTGCAACTGAGCAAATTAGTGGCTGTATCCTGAGTAATGAATTCAGGTTTAAACTTTTCATACTTTTTTTTCCTCTTCACTTTTCCTTTAGAATTGTTGAAAAAAAAGATGCTTCAATTATTTATCTATGCATGTCACAATTTGTACAGGAGAGTTATGTTTCCATGTAGTTTCTGACTGATTATATGGAAATTTGAAGTATTAGAATTATTAAATTATAATAATAATGTCCACCTTCTGCTACTTATAAAAATCAATATACAATTAGTAATTCAAATGCAATTGCTGCATTATTCTTTTTATTTTATTTTTTATAAAAATTATCTCAATCCAGGGTCCTATTTTCCTAGAAGAATACATAGGAAATTGAATCCACTGAAGATTATCAGTTTCATTTTTATGTATTTGATATAAAATATTTAAAATATATTTTGAAGGTGAATTGATTTGCTTTTGTTGTTCTACAAACCTTAAACATGTTCATTCATCTAATATAATAACTTAATTAGGGGTGTATGTATTAACTAGAGAGCTAGTTTGGCATAGTGACTAAGGTTAATATTAGCAACCTATAATGACAAAAAGGAACAAATCACAAATGAAAATCAATACAATGGACGGAATCAGTGTTCTCTTCCAAAACAGAAGAAGATTCTGTGAGTGTAAACCTCTTTTCACAGGAAAAAAAAAGGCAACTGAATCTAACTGACTATTAAAAAAATCTATAGGGAATTGCAAGCATACTTAAGCTGCATGAAAGAAAAACTGCCTCAACCTAAGGCAAAAGTGAGCAGAAATAACTTCAAGCATGTTGACATTTGGGTTTTGCTAGAATGTTTTATTGACACTGACATTTTCTGTGTTTATTGCTGAATTTAAGTAATACATTTTATATGTGTGATTTTGTTTAGTTGCCCAAGGCAGACATTTAGTCTGGCAGGGTATCCATTAAACCATCATAACAAATGATGCTAGTTAAGACTTTCTATTCAAGGTCAAAAAAAGTGAAGAGAGTTCTTGTATTTTAGACATACTAGATGCCTTGACAGATTGAACTCTGACAGTCTGACATAAGGGAAAGTGCTTAATAGAACACAGAACACAAAAGTAAACCTTGCCACTTTAGAATGTCATCTTTACTCCCATTCTAAGTCCTTCAAGCACACCAAAGGGGTGATCTGACCTTGCAATCAATACAACCAAAAGAAAAAAAGAGCATTCTATAGATAATGACAAGTACATGTCATTCCGTACTCTCTCTTTTCACCAACCTTTGGAATGATTTACTTAATAAATCCGTTCATTCCAGAAAAGCCCCAATCTAGATGATGCTGGGAGGAGGGTGGCAAAGAGGATATTTCTGACATTACAAAAAGAAGGCCAAACTATTTATTCCCTTTTAAGATTATACTTGTGGTTATTTATATAGCGTTTGCCAAAATCTAGGATGAAAGCAGCCCCAGTTGTGAGGTTTTGGCTCCTAGCAAAAGCGGAAACTTAAAGACGACACAAAGGAGAGGAAGGGAGATTTTACAGAAATCAAAGCACACCTCTCTTCAGCTTCTGCAGAAGAAGTTCTAGTTCCTGCTGGGCAGAACTGAAGCGGCTGTTCAAAGAGCAAAAGCTGTCTTCAATAAAGTCTGGAGCAGCAGGATGAGATGTCAGCTCCTTGCATTTGATCTTCAAATGTTCCATTTGAGGAGTTAGACTTAAGAGGTTTTTGAGTTCCTTCTAAGAAAGACAGAGTGCCAACATTGGTTATTTTTAACGTTAACGTTTTTAAAGACTCCAAGAACCTCATTTCTTTGGCAGTTTAAAAATATGATTAAAATTACAATATAAAATAATAAAACAGCAACAACTGTTTAGGTAAAAACAGCAGTCATCATCATCACCATCATTGTCATTGACAGTATAATAATAAAAAAAAACCAAATAAGATCACAGCAAAACAACATTCATTAAGTCTGAAACAGATCCCTATAATGACTAGAGCAGGGGTAGGCAACCTTGGCACTTTTATGACTTGCGGACTTCAACTCCCAGAGTTCCTGAGCCAGCTTTGCTGGCTCAGGAATTCTGGGAGTTGAAGTCCACGAGTCATAAAAGAGCCAAGGTTGCCTACCCCTGGACTAGAGCAATACTATTGTCCATCTAAGTGCTAGGAAGACCATAATATAAATTCCAGATGAACCTCTCTAAGGAGAACATTCCACAGATGAAGTACCACAATGGAAAAAGCTTTTCCTCTTAGAGCCATGTTGCCTCACCTGGTTGAACAGACCTTTTCAAGATCATGTTCAAGTCCAGGCACATAAATATGAGACAACGACTGTACTCTAGCACAGAGATCCCCAACCTTTTGGGCGCCAGGGACCAGTTACATGGAGAAAGGTTTTTCTGCGGACCAGAGGGAGCATGGTTTTGTGTGCTGCCTGCATCCCGTGGATGGAGCTTTGCTTGTTTGTGTGGACCGGTTGCTGGCATGCTGCTGTACCAGTCCATAGACCAGGGGTTGGGTACCCCTGCTCTAGCAGTATAGAACATAAATAATTGCATTTTGTGTATCAAGGTTTTCAAGCTTACCTGGCACAACTCCTGCAACACTGCTAATGGTTGATGCTCAGCTACTGCAGAATTGTCTTGCAGCCATGCTTCTTTTTCGCTCACAGACTTATCAAGCTTATCCAACTCACTAAAGTAAATATTGATTTCATCCTGATATTGCACTTTTCTTGCTACTTCTTCCAAATAGCAAGTAGCCCCTTTCCATTCTGCCAAGAGCTTTTTAAGGGCATTGCCTGTTTCTTCGGTAGGAAGCCCTTCTGAACAAAGAAAAAGAATCAATTGTACAAGTTGCAATGCATGGAAGATTTTATTTCAGCTATATTCCACATATAGATGTTAAATTAGGATTATGAGCCATATTTTGTGATGGATTGGTTCACTTATCATTCTAAGACACAATAAGCTAGTGCATAGCAAACGAACACATTATGGCTGAGCATCGTGCAAGGGATACATCAATGTATTTTTTATAAAGTATATTTATATTTTGCAACTATCATTTGACACATGGCTTCATTTAACTAAACTCTCACTTTTTAATAAAAGTGACAAAAGCAGACAAAAACACTGTCATAAATTACCTTTGCATTATGAAATTACAAAGTCACAAATCTTTCCCTTATTAGGCATCTATTCTCTGTATTAATCTGTGATCAGATGCTTTTGTTTTATCTTCTGTTTTAATTAAAAACCATACAGAATAGCAATAGCACTTAGACTTATATACCGCTTTATAGTGCTTTACAGCCCTCTCTAAGTTGTTTACAGAATCAGGATATTGCCCGCAACCATCTGGGTCCTCATTTTACCAACATCAGAAGGATGGAAGGCTAAATCAACTGGTCAGGATCGAACTCCTAGCAGTGGGAATGCAGAGTAAGCCTGCAATACTGCATTCTAACCACTGCACCACCATGGCTCTTACGTATTAATAAAAGTTTGTGGCTGCCTAAATTTTGCTTGGCCATGACCATCAAAATATTCCTGCTTCATTTAAAAACTAAATCCTGTTTGCTCCTGCCACAGCATAGCTTCACTTGTGTCAATTACTTCACCCTGCTGTAGGGCTGGTTCCTTTCTATTTTATATATATATATACTGTCCTCAATAGCTTGAAAGAAGAGCACAGCTTGAGAATGAGGAACCTTAACTGAATTCCAGATGTTACTAAACTAAAACTCTCAAAATCTCTCATCTCTGACATGATCATGGAGTTGCTGGACATTGTAATTTATCAATATCTGGCTGGGCCCACAAATTCCAAACCTGGCTTAAGTATAGTGACTGAATACCTATTATAATATGTACTGGGAGATGAAAAACAAGACTGAACGGTTTATTGTTAAAATTCGCTTTCACTAAGGTCAAAACAAAGTTAAAGATACAAAACTTTAATGAATTTACACTCATTAAGTCCTGCCTTCTCAAAATTGACAGGGTGATTTTCATTTCTGTCAATTAAAACAGAATGCAGGCTTTCATGTCTATTGTCAGTCTGATGATGATGAACTTTTGGATTAGTAAGCTATGATCTAATTATATGGTATCCTGACATTTTGCCAGCAATTGTGCCTGGCAACTTCAGAAGTGAAAGTGGTCTGCTCTGTAGCACACTTCTTGGCAAATCCAGTTAGAGATTAATTTTGTAACAAAACAAGAGCTCAGTCCTTTCCTGCACGGTTTGCTACAAAACAGATCACTTTCACCTCCGAAAACGCCACATCGGGACACCAGATCATTAGAACACAGCCTATAGCCTGGAATCTCATCACCATTAAATTATAACTAGCATTGTTACAAATTTCTATTAACATACATGCGGATGGATTCACACTTTTTAAAAATTTCAAATATTAACAAGAGGAATTAATTGAAAAGGTGTGTGCTTCTCCCTTCCATTATATTGTAACATTACCTTTTCCCATTTGGTCCAGCAGATGTTCTCCAGCCTGATTCAATTCATTCAACATTTTCTCTTTTTCCACTCTTTTTTTTTTCATGGCCTGTCAATCAAAGCCATAAAACGTAAAGTGAAAACCTAACATTTAAAAATTCCACTGAACAAAGTCGAGCCTTTTTCCACCTCTGCAATTAGTAACTAGCAATTCTAACTATTCAGTAGAATTACAGCACTAAATAATTAGACAAGGATGCATTTACTGAATATCAAAATGCTTTCCACTTAGGTCATATTTTCATGAAATCATCATACATCACAAGCCAAAAATTAAGTCTTCAAACGCTGTAACTTCCCCAGATATTACATCTTTTGGAACATCTTATCTCAGTCTGAAACTCCACTGTCAGCCAATTAGCACTTATTAAATAATCTTTACTTAAAGTAAACATTGTGTCTCCAGATTAGTCATTGATTTTTCCATCTCTCTAACGATACTGTGACATACAAATCAAATCAGGGTGACAGAAAAGTTAAATGAGTCTCTGTAAAATAATGTGTCAGGATCCTTGTAAGCAGGTTATTTTGGCTCATGGAAAAGAATCCATTAAACTTAACAAGTGTAAAATGCTCTGGAAGTATCCTCCAAACACAGGTAGTCCTCGGCTTACGACCACAATTGAGCCCAGAATTTATGCTGCTAAGTGAGAAATTTGTTAAGTGAGTTTTGCCCCATTTTACAACCTTTCTTGCCACATTTGTTCAGTGAATCACTGCTTTTGTTAATTTAGTAACACAATTGTTAAGTGAATCTGGCTTCCGCATTGACTTTGTTTCTCAGAAGGTCGCAAAAGGGGATCACATGACCCTTGGGACAGTGCAACCGTCATAAATGTGAGGCAGTTGCCAAGCATCTGAATTTTGATCACGTGACCAGGGAGAGTGCTGCAATGGTTGTAAGTGTGAAAAATAGTCACAAGTCACTTTTTTCAATGCCATGGTAACTAAATGAACTGTTGTAACTCGAAGACCACCTGTATATATAATTATTGCAGAGCAACTTGGTTCTTTTAATGGCAACATTCCAGATTGCAATTTTTCACAAAGTGTAACTACTATAAACAAAATTAAAGATTTCTTAGAAAATGGTCCAAGTGATGTTTCACAATTTGCATTTAGGATTAAAACAAAAGACAAAGCCGCTGCCCCCCCCCATCCCCTCCTAATTATGGGTCATAAACAACTCTAGGCTATCTGACAATATTTCCCATAGCCTGTATTTACAGGTATCTCTGCGGTGATATTCTTAATTAAGCAATTTAAAATTGGCTTAAAACAGTTATTGTCAACATTTCCATTTTTTATGTCTTTTCTCCACAGGGTGGACCGGAGGGTTATTAGATGTCTCTATGAGCCGAAATCATGATTTCACTTCATTCTCTGTTTTATTGAGAGAATTTATGCAAGGTCCATATTTAAGAATAAGATTTTCTCTAAAAATGTTCTTCCTTCTCCAAAGTGAAAAGGGAATTTAATACAAGGGAGGAAACCGGAAAGAAGAAATGCCTATTAAACCTCTGAGCATTGCCTGTCATTAGTAAAAGGGCATTACTTGTAGCCAGTAGAGAATAATTATGTTAGCCAAAAAGATATTTATAAATAGAACTCAATTTAAACTTTCCTATCAGAGTCTATTTCCAGCTGTTAGCAACACAATGTATTCACTGAAAATGCCTTCCCATTTTTCTCTTTACCTTCAGTTTTTCTTTCATGCCTGAAGTCTCTCTCATCTTCTTGTACTCTTTGATCTCCATGGCCTCAATGGCAGCTTTTGATTTTAAAATCCCATTCAACAACTCCACAATTTCAACATCAAACCTAGTGTAAGAAGCAGAACAGTGTTTGCAGTAATTTCTCCTTCCATTCGAAACTCAAAGATGTTAAAACATTTTAATCATCTTTCCCCTCCGCAACCTTCCAGTTAAACCATTATCTTTTGTCTAAAATGTATTCTTCCATTTATTGAAGGACACCGGCTGGCTCACTAATACACAATGTTCCATAGTAACCTATCTCAGAAGCTTCAAGAAACCTTAGTGAAGTCTGGGAGGGGAAAACATTTTGCCTTGAAGAAAATAGTTAAGAGTCTCACTATAATCTCCATTCTTCTACTCCTCACCCTAAAAGTAGTCTCCTCAACTTGCTGCCTCCTTCAAATATACATGCCTGAGATTTCCATAATTTCCAAACATTATAATGGGAGGAAACCACATATTCAAACCATATTCGAACAGCCAAGAAAATGCAAGTGCAGAAGTTATTGCAAGTTTATTTCCTGAAAAAATGGCAGCAAAGAGATTCTTACAATTATTGTACCAGCCTTCATCCCCATGACCAAAGAAGGTGGCTGTAGTTTGAAACTGGGGAGACTCGCACCCAGAGAAGCAATGAGATAAACAACATCCATTAAAGGCTTAAAACAGCTTGTCCAGTCCTCCCTCCCCACTGTTAATTCTAAAGCAACTAATTGCTTTCATCTGTAACCATCACATGCATCTGGAAAATAACCTGAGCTAAGTCTTGGTTTTCTTAACACCAATTAGTTGAATTAACTCAGTTAACTCACCACACTAAACCACAAGCCTAGTTAACACACCCACAAAGAGTGGCTTCATATAACACACTAAACAAAAAGAAGTGTATCCCACTCAATGAAGAAAGAAATGGAACAACCTATAAGAGAAAGTAATGGGATAGTAAGGACAGAAAATACTTTTTGTTAATAATGTTATCCTATCTTTAGTGAGAAAGGAATGATGTTCCTAAATAGAGAAGTCATCTTACTTTTTTCTCATTTCAGTATCTAGGCCAGTTTGCCGCCTCCTTGGTAGAGGTGGAGGAGACTCTTCCATTTGGACGTCCTGCGCTGTTTTTTGTTTTTTGACCAGGATTGTTTCAGTGAGAATATTCTGAGAAATCTGGGGCATTCCAACTTTTACAACCGCCTCAGTAACCTAAAGGAACAATGGAGACAGGGATCAAACCTGATCAAATGAAGTTGAAAAAAAATCCAAAGAATGAATGACAACTTTAAATTGTTTAAATCACAAATGCAATTAATGGAAACAAAACATTCATATCCAAATGAAGCCCATTCGAAACACAAAGAGAAGGTGGTGTTTGGATGGTACCTGATTAGAGTAATCTTCAAGTTTCTGAACTAAGTTGTCCCATCTCTGTGCTAGTTCTTCAAGATTACTGTCAATTTTTTTTAATGCCTTCTTGTTGTTTAGGAGCTGTGCCAAATCCTGGGTCATCTCATTCAGCTGCTCTAACATCTGGTGCTTCTTTCCCATGTCTTCTTTCAGACTCTGACAGTGAAACAACAACAGCCATGTCATTTTAGAGAAATGCCTTTTGCTCAGATTTCCCACAGGAACAGTTAACTTTCTTAGAATATACGGAAATAAATTTATAACATTTGTACAGTTGTAAATTCCAACAGAATAGGAATTATGGACCGAGAAAGATGAGTTTCTAGAACATTCATAACCATTCCATTAGAGACTATTTATTTTGAATATTTGCTAGAACAGCCTGTTTTCCAATGGGCTGTACCACCTAATTCACCATCAACATGCTGAAAATATGGAAACTGAAGTCCAATACAGGTAATCCTCACTTTTCGACTGCAATGGGGACTGGCGACTCCATTGCTAAGCAATGCAATTGAAAAAAGTGAAACATCATGGGACCATGATCAAATTTCAATGTCAGTTCTGGTTGTGATCATTAGGCAAATCACCCACAATTGCTAAGTATGACGTCACATGACCATGACTTGTGACGTCCTGCCGGTTTCCCCAATGACTTTACTTGTCGGAAGCAGGCTGTGAAGGTTGCAAATGATGATCTTGTGACAGCAGGACTCTGCCACTGTAGTAAATGCCCCCAAATCATAACCACATGAAATAGCCATACATTTGAAGACCAGTTGTAAGTCTCTTTTTTTTTTCAGTATCACTGTAAGTTTGAATGGTTGCTGAACAAGGCAGTCAATAAGTGAGGATTACCTGCAGGTTGGGAAAGATGAGCTGCAATGTTAGTGTCTGTGGTTAGAGAAATAATGAGTTCTAGGCTGTTATTGCCAGTCAGAGGTTTTACTGCATTGCAGGAACCTTGAAAATATTAGTAGAATTTCCCACATAAGAAGAGACCTTGCCATTTAAAACAAAGAGGCATTCCTTAAGTGAAAACTAAAATTGCTTCAGAGCATGGGAAAGTTGATCTATGATCTATATGCCTGCAATAGGCACAACTTATGCCTTAATTTTCTATGTGTATATGTATGTATGGTATATTTGGTAAATAAATAAGGCTTATCTGTTTGTCTATTAATTTATTAGATATAGAGTACAAAGCAAGTAATACTTACTGCCAGTTTTCGAACATTTGCACCAAGCTCTGTTTGATCTTTGAAGTTGCATGTTTGTATTTTGCTTAAAGCTTCCTCTTTTTCAACCAACCAGGTTTTCAACATGCTCTGGATGAAAAAAAGTACATCCACAAATATATTTACTCAATTCCCCTATATTTTATACAGCACCACCAACTGCATCATACATTTAACAACAACACTCCAAAAGCATAACAATAATCTGGCTGCCTTTTAAGTTACAATCACATAAAGTTATAGGTTGTTTTCCATTTTCAACATAGTAGGTGTCATGCTACATGCAGCAGCCACTATTGAGTAGGAATGTCTGACAACTCAATTGCTAGATATACATGAGATAATAATAGCATTAAACTTTGGTAAATCTTAATTTTCATGGATGAGATTGAGTAAATCATAATTTTCCCTTAGCCGCTTGGGAGACAAGCAGAACATAAACGTACATGGGAGGAAAAGTAGAACAGGAAAGACTATGAAAATAGAAACAAAACGGAGTAATCAGAGGTAAGAAGCAGATTGATTGTGACTCTCAAAACCACACCTTTCATTCTCGCTCCTATATAAGCAAATATTTTCTTTCCTCATACATCAGAAAATAATACACTGCTTTTTTGAAACAATTTATGGCAAGGATCTGCTTTTTATCCTGGTGCTGGTTGGCTCAGTCTTCCTAAACATTGTTTTTAAAAATTATTAACTGTGATATTAACCGTATAGTTATTTTTAAGTTAATTCAATTAGTTCTGTTTGATTCTCACATTATTTATAGCAGGAGGGAAAGGATATCTTACATTGTAGTAGCATTACTTACATCTACTATCAAGGATAATGTCTAGGTACTTCCTGTTTAATTGAGTTCTTCTGAGGTCATCTTTTAGTACTAGACATGATTTGTACACAATGTATAGCTAAGCTGCTACTTTTTTGTTTTGATAGTAAATAAAACAAGCAAAACTTTTAGATGCTATAAATTTTATTCAATCATAAATACCATTATTTGATGCAATTTTTTGGAAAAAAAACCCCTACATTTTTATCAAGTCGGGCTCAAACATCTCCCATGATGAATATTCAGTTCTCGTGTTTGGACTAGAAACAAGGAAACCTAAATTAAACCCACTTTCAGCAATGGAAGTTCACTTAGTGACTTTGGGCCAGTCACACTCCAAGGACTACATAAGGTAATAGTTAAAATGGGAGAAAACCGGAAAAGGATAGATATGTACAGCTCCTGGAGGAAAGGTAGGATAGAAATCTAATAAATAAATAAATGAATAAAGCCACTAATAATAAAATGGCCAGGTTTTGAAAACATTTTGATGGGAAAATACATCATTTATTAAAACATTCTTACATTTCCTGACAGCTAGAAGAATTAATTAGTGGAACAACCTGCCTCCAGAAGTTGTGAATGCTCCAACACTGGAGGTTTTTAAGAAGAGACTGGACAACTATTTGTCTGAAATGGTATAGGGTTTCCTGCCTGAGCAAGGGGTTGGACTAGAAGACCTCAAAGGTCCCTTCCAAGTCTATTATTGTTATTGTTATATACAAATGTTTTTTAAAAAACAGGCAGAACTGTTTAACCCCCATTTGTTCTAATGAGTCTTAACAATGCCATTCTTTTTTTTAAAAAATGTAAAAAATGAACTAGGACCTCAAAAACAATTAAGGTTTGTAGAAAACAAAAATAGGCTTCCTATCACCTTGATCTAAAAGATGCCTTTTGGCTGGTTCAGATGAAAACTACAATTTAATTTTACACCTGAATAATGGTGTGGCTTCAGGAAATAAATGAAAATAGAATTAAAATTGTGAAAGGAAATCAATTCCCTTTTCAGATTTTTGTAGAGTATCTATATAATACTAAAATTCTCAGGTCTATAACCTTTAACTGGGCAAAACAATGCATCAAAGGGCAAAATTTTTCAATCCAGATACCTCAAACGGGCTAACCTATAGAATGCCTGGACCCTGGAATGAAATTTGGGGAAACTGTTGAGTGCTTCAGCACGGCCAGGCTGCTTCGGCTTCAGTGCCACCGCCACACTGCTGCAGTCATGTGATCCCCATTTTCAACAATTGGACAACCATTTGTCTGAAATGTATAGGGTCCCTTGCTTGAACAGGGGGTTGGACTAGAACAGGGGTCCCCAACCCCCAGTCCGTGGACCAGTACCAGGCCACGGCATGCCAGCAACCGGTCCACACAAACAAGCAAAGCCCCATCCGTGGGATGCAGGCAGCACACAAAACCACGCACTCTCCGATCCACGGAAAAACCTTTCTCCATGACACCAGTCCCTGGTGCCCAAAAGGTTGGGGACCTTTGGACTAGAAGACCTCCAAGGTCCTTTCAACTCTGTTATTTTCTTAACATTCGCTTACAGCTTCCTGGCCACTTGTATAATCACTCACTTCCTCACTTCCCAGCAGCAATCATTTTCCTGCCAGAAGGGAAGGTGCAAGCCACCCGGGATTTGCTCAACGACAGGAGCAGGAATTTTAAGGAATTACCATCACTAACCTGTTCTTCCAACAATTCTTCCCACAAGGTATTAATCTCTTGCAATTTGAGCCATTGTTCCTCAGTCCAGCGGCAAACTGCAGTCCAACGCTCACCAAGTCTCTAAAAATAACACCAAAAAAAAGTCTAATGTTATATATTTTCCTCTGAAAGCAGACAGAAAATCCATATTGATAGAATCGTAACTATTTAGCATTTTGTATTATTTTTTTATCCAAAAATACCAACTAGGGAATGGCCTCTCAATTAAGATCAAATCTAAGAAATAAAACTGCCATTTAAGTGGACTGCTAGGTTCATAAGATTCTAATAATCAGTCTAAGCTACTGGATAGAATCTAGATTCATCGGCATTTATTTAATCTCAACAGGATTTAAATATAGGAAAATTGAGCTGTGCAACTTTGAAGGGTTTCTGAAGGATATTCAGCACACACCTGTCAGCATCTCCCTGAACCAACTTACTTTGTCTCAGATCACACTGCATATACAATCCTGCAAAAATATGTAATTTCCTGAAATAATTGCTGACAGCTGCTACTCAAGTGTTCCTGAATGTGCCAATCATCTTTTCCCATTCTAATCTGGATATCTTCCCAGTGCTATAGTAATTTTTTTATTTTTTTTGGTTCAATGTTGACCAACTTCTGGAAACTTTGCAACCACGTTTAATGCATCACATCATTCACTTTCAAGATAAACAATGTTTAATTTGACTGCCATTCTAAACACCACCCAATATACGTATATACATTCATTCATATTTTTTTTTAAATTTTCACAAGTAAATATCCAGCCTATATTTAAACGAACATCTAAACATCTTGGATAACTAGAATTTTTAAAAAATCCTGAATAGTTCATGCTGTGCAACTCATAGATGTATTGTTATGTATCAGAATTGAGATCTGATGGAAAATTTGTCACAAAATTTGAATTCATCTTTTTTTTTAAAACACACAAGTTTTTTACTGCTGTGGACTGTTTTTGATATTATGAAAATACAAGTTCTATTTAACCAGGTACACATGGTTAAATCCATCTTATCCATATCTGCATAAGAAATCCTACACTTTTTTGAGAATTAATATTTATTTTATATAGCTACCTATCTCACATATGACTCTGTGCAGCTTACAATAAAATAGGTAGAAAAACAATAAAATACAAATAAAATAAAACACATGGCTGGGTATCAAAAAATAATCTTTGACAAAGCCAAAGAATGGGCTCTCTCATACTTCCAGGGCCCCACTTTTTAAGGGCCTTATGAAAGACCACATGATCAGGGCTAACTTATCCTCAGGTGGCATGGTGTTCCACAGGCAAGTAACTGACAGAAAAGGCCCTCTTCCTTTTGGCTGGCAGAAAAGGCCCCACCAACCAACACTCCTTAGCCAACATCACCTGGAGCATGCCCCTCCTGCTAGACCAGGTAGAAACAACTGGGAGAGTAGAAACCATCACCATAATTAATTGACTACATAACTGCTACAACATTATTTTTACTACTTATTAGGTTTTGTGACACTAAGACAGGGGTATCAAACTGCCGGCCCATGGACCGGATGCGTCATGCCAAAACCGCACCCACCCCATTGCTGGCAATGGAAAAAAAGTTGTGATACATTGCAACACTTCACGTGACATTGCGAGTTGCACTAAGATGACAAGTAAATGTTGATCCAGAGAGATCCAGATTCAAATCTATCCCCAATCATGAACATTCACTGGCTGTCCTCAGGCTAGTCGCTCTCAATTCAAGCAGGTTGCTATTGTAACAATAAAAATGAAGATGCTCTCCAAGTAAGCCACTCTCAGCTCCTAGAAAGGCAGGATATAAATCTAACCAATAAATACATCAAACGTTTTTTGAAAGCATTCACCTTCATGACTCCATTCAGAATGATCAGTATGGGATACCACAAAATAATAAAAAATAACAATAACATCCACTCACTTGCAATTGATTCTCCAACAGAGCTGTAGCACTTTCACCACTATTTTCATCAACAATGACCACCATGTGAGTCAACGAATTGACTTTAGCCTGTTCTGCTTCAATATCTTTTTGGAGCTCCTGAAAGAATTGATTCCAGTGTTACAATATACAGTATAATTATTTTGCCTATTGTATACAAGTAATTTGATGTCTATATCCATTGTGCCGTTAATTTTCAAGGAAATCAAGAAACAACGTAAGATTCCAAACAAGTAATGCTGCTGAATCCCATTAACCACAGCATGGTATCATAGCATAAGGGAATCCAGGGCTTATTTTAAAATATAACAATTCTCATTTAGTTACAACCAAGAAATTAAAGTATTAGCAGGTTGTTTTTATTATAGAAAGGGATAAAAATACTTTATGTTCATCCATCTGATGTTGAAAGGTCTGCAAATCTTCAACTAAGTGCAGAGATTCCATCTTTCGAATGCGTTCTTCTGTAAGAGTCAACCAGTCAGACAGTTGCTGCAACTGATTCTTCTGTAGCTCCATCAGTGCATCATGGAGGCTGCCCAAGTCAAAAAAAAAAGGAGTAATTTCATCCAAAGTGCCCTGATTTCTCATGTTCTGCTTAAGTGTAATCATAACATAAACAGGCAACTCGGTAATCCTAGCTTTCTGTGGAATAAATTAGTAAGCGTGCTGAATAAGCCTTTTGTCTGTGTTATATCACAAACACAATCAATGAGACTGAGATCTCAGTAAATCTGACTCGCTGTAAAGCAAGGGTGCTCAACCTTGGCGACTTTAAGACTTGTGGACTTCAACTCCCAGAATTCCTCAGCCACCTTTGCTGGCTGAGGAATTCTGGGAGTTGATGTCCACAAGTCTTAAAGTTGCCAAGGTTGAGGACCCCTGCTGTAAAGTAAGATGGTACAAATATATAATTAACAAAAAAAATATGGTTAACATATTATATATCTATGGATAAAAGCAAATTCTATCTGGAGAATAGAAGCTCTCCCAAACCTATTCTACAAGGTTGTTGAGGGATCCCTGGTGCAGAGGGGAAGAGGAAACTCCTGTTTTTCAAATATAATGTTCACTTTCCCAATTTGAAATGATGCTATATGGTTAATAAATGAAATTATCAACTAATCAACTAATTATGTAAATAACTGCTTAAAATTAGGATTTATTAAGTTGTGTTGAATTGCAATCTTTCCTCTGGCATTAGGAACTATCCTAATTAAAAAAAAGTTCCTTTCAAAAAAAATCTCTTAGGATAGTTTTGAATTTTTAATCAGAAATGGAAATGAATTCCCCTTCCAGACAAAATGATCTAATTGTAATCTATAAAACTTAAGCTTTTTTATGCTCTCTTCCATTCCCCATATCATGATGTTGTGGCTTAGTTTAGCTCACATGCTTTTTGCTTTGTTCTCTCCTCTATAGCATGATCATGTGGCTTGGCTCATATGCTTAAACCATCTTATGTGTTATACAGTACTGCTTTTTGTTACCTCAAATCTTTATCCGACATGCAGCTTGAGATATATTTGCTAATTTATGGAAAATGTTAAATCTAGACCAGAAATTCAATCATTGGGGGGGAAAGGCTTTGTATGCTACAGATCTGTGCTATCAACATATAATTATTGCTAAATAATGTTTTAGCCAAATTGCCTTGGACATCAGACTTCAGCTTAACAGATTCATGATTGAGGTTTACTGTGAGATTTAGTCAACAGAATTATTGGCAGGGATGATTGACTGATACGATAGATCTTTGTTTATTTTCATGAGCATCTGGTTCTGCTTTTAATGTTAGCAAAATATTCAATTTAGGAATCAAAATAAGCTTTTAAGACCCCACAAATGTTATGTATGTATGTATGTATGTATGTATGTATGTATGTATGTATGTACTCATGTGTGCATGTGGAAAGACAGAAAGACAGACAGACAAATTGAAACACCCCATTTTCAAACAGATCCAACTCATTATTTACTTTCCTTTTGCAAAGATAGTTTAGATGGCTCTTCAAAAATATTTAAAAAAATGTTTAGCCTTAAACACTGAGAACACAGCTTAATATATTACATTGCAACTGGAAAAATAAACTATGTATATAAACCATGTGTGAATCATGCCACTTACTAGGATTGGCGGTCCATACTGTCCACTCTGAGACTCTCCCATCTAGAATTCAACAAGTTCATTTGTTCCTGGATTTCATTTTCTTCTTCTACTGAAATATTGCCCTGGGCTATCAGTTGATTACCAGCCTGAAGCACACTACCCACGCTGCTCTGATGCGCTGTCAGCTCCATCATAAATTCCTATAAAAAGTTTAGACTGTGACCTAAAGCAAACATTGCTTCAACTAATGCACTGACTGCCAGATAATTGCAAGCATAAATGTAATTTGCAACATTATACAATAAGCAGCAATTCTCAAAGATCCATGGCCCACAGTAACTTAGCATCCAGCAGAGAATGATTTCATTCAGATTGGTATTATAGCATGGACAGAGGTAGCTTTAACCATTTGGCTCCATGATGGTCCTAATTTCAATTAGTTCCCTTTCATTTCAGAAGTGAGGACAACTCTGATTCAGATTAAGGCCATGGTGGGTAAACAAATAAATAATTTTCATTCCTCAATCAAATGTATGACTCCTACTTGATAAAAAGCAAGCAAGTACTGGTCTGTCATATTCTTATGTCCAGCAGGTATTAAAAGGTAAAAAAGTAAGTAGCATCATTACATGAAGTAACTCTAGATACCTTCTTGAATCCTTTGTTGTTAGGAAACTACAGTCAACTCTAAGCAGAGGGTTGGATGCAATTTAAGATGAGCAACTACACAAAGAAAAAATTAATCCAAAAGATCTACAAGTTTCTTTGTAGCATTTTGTGGAAGGGTGAAGGGAAAAGTTTCTGAGACCTTAATTACAATCTAATTCATCATCCATGGAATAGAAAGACCATCAAGTGGAAACTATATTAGCCAACCTCTTATAGTAAGCATTCTGCAGACACCGGCCATTTTTAAGAATTAATGAATGAGAACTGAAGTTTCCAAAGAAATAAATGGAAGACTTAGAAAAAGATTGTCAGTTCACAGTAACAACCAGGGCTTTTTTTTCTCATAGAACGCCCAAAACGGAGTTCCGGCCCCTTTTTTGGATGGAACCTTGTAGGGTAGGCAAGGCGGGTTGTATGATGTGTATGAGTTCCGGCACCTTTTTTTTGTAGAAAAAAAGCACTGGTAACAACTGTATTATATATCATACCAAGGCTAAAAACAAACGCTCAGCTTTAAATAAATACACCATAATAATGTGCCCTTTAATGATACTGCTTTTTGATTAAAATACTAGAACAAGCATCTCAGTTTCTTGTGAATATTAAAGCAGCAAATAGATTTATAGGTATACACAAATAGTTCCCCATTTCAAAGTTTTTTATCTTAAAACTACAACAGCAAAATACGCAAATACAAATCAAGATAACAGACTGTCAGTTATATTATAATTTAAAGTATCTTGACTAAAACTGCATGAATTTTAACATGAATAAGGATAAATTTCTAAAGGAAACCACTTTTTTCATAATAATAACAGCAATAACAGTAACACGGAGCTTATTTCAGTCAGCTCCATCTCCCACACGAATGAAAAGCAGGACTTGAGGCACCTTAAAGATTAAGAAATATATTATCTTAAAAGTTTTCATGGCTTTCAGTTCCTGTCATCTATTCTATTGTGGTAAAATCCACAGAAGCTTATGTGGTGACAAATTTCTTAATAGTTAAGTGGCCAAGACTTGTTTTTTTCCCATCTCTATACTTGTATACCCTTGTAAACATTACAAAATAAAATATTAAGGGGACTTAATTGCTGACTTAATAAAAAAAATCACATCTAATTCCCCATCATCCCCAGCCACCTACTTCATGTGTAGTAAATTGTTCCTTGACTTCCTCAACATTATCAGATATGACTTCCTGCTCTTGGAGGGCATCTTCTGCAGAGAGCAGCCAAGTGAGAACTTCCTCCAGAGCTATCTGGTAGCTGTCCAAATCCATATCCACTCCAGTCAAGGTGCTGGATGCTTCTGCTTTTAGATCTGCACAATCATCTTCAGATGTTGCACACTGCAAGTAGAAAAACAAAACTGAAGGCCTCTTTTCACAAAATTATTTTCCAACACAGATGTTCCTCCATATAGGAACAACTTACTGTAACAGTAACAGTATATAAATACAAAAGCACTTTGACGATAATAATAATAACAATAATAATGATAAAGTTGGAAGGGACCTTGGAGGTCATCTAGTCCAACCCCCTGCTCAGGCAGGAAACCCTATACCATTTCAGACAAATGGCTGTCCAGTTTCTTCTTAAAAACGTCCAGTGTTGGTGCATTCACCGCTTCTGGAAGCAGGTTGTTCCACTGGTTAATTGTTCTAACTGTCAGGAAGTTTCTCCTTAGTTCTAGGTTGCTTCTTTCTTTGG